>NW_022984820.1:102103-228140 GCF_010094145.1 Didymella exigua CBS 183.55
CGTGGCTGTTTCTACAGCCTCATTTTGCTATGGTGCGTGAGGTGGGTGCTGCGTGCGGAACGCGGAACCGTGCGGCACGAGCTCCGGCACGGTAACTACCGGTAGTGTTTGGCCACCCCTAGTGTTCGGCCACCTCACCAATGCAACCAACTCAATTTGGAGTCGCAATTTCTCAACCACCACGCTTAGAATTGAATTACTGTACACATAGACTCAAGGCTGCAGGCTTCTGCTGCCTTGGCTGCAATCTCAGCTGCTTTTTCTGGTGTTGAGGCAGCGTTTTCTCTCGCTTGAGCCGCCACGCGATCATGAGCAGCCTTGATGTCCTCTATGTTGCTGAAGCGCTTATTTGGGTCTATTTGAACGCGCTTTCTCGGCTGTGTACTCTTAGTACTATCTAGTAGATATTTAAGTTGTTAATTCTCTGCCTGAAGCCTAGCGAACCTGGCGTTAGTAAGAGTAATTGCCTTGGCTGCTTTGCTAAGCACTAACTAGGTACCTCGCAAGAGGTTCTCTGATTCCAGCAACCTCTTCTGCGTGCGTAATAGGTGCTGGGCGCTTTGTGGTGTCTTAAATACTGCCTCTAAGGTTGCTCCACGTTGATTAGCTGGTGGTGGAGTACTTGGGCGTCTAGATATCTGAGATGAGTTAAGAACTAGTGAAGGCCTATACGGTACCAGCCCAGCAGCCTTCCAGCTGGCTCTAATTACTCTCTTATTGAAGCTCTCCTCTCGCGCTTTGTTGTAGCAGACAACAAAGCGCTCTTTCTTAACTGGTGCTGCGTCATCAAGCGCAGAGAGCGCGCTGATCTCCTGGCAATAGCGCGACTTTAGTACTGAGAAAGCAGCAAGGTCTAGCGGCTAAAGAAGGTGTGATGAGTGTGCAGGTAGGTAGAGAAGGTGTATCTTATTCTCTCTGCACTCCTACATGAAGTCAATAGGTATATGGGAGCTGTGGCCATTAAGAATAAGCAGCCAGTGGCCGCTCTGTAATGGTGAGGTATTTAGTATAAAAATACGCTGTAACTACTCTAAACCTATAGCGTTTAAAGTCTACCTATTTATTGAGGTTGTGTATAGCTAGTCTAGTGTATTGATTGAGGGAATCCACGTGGTTTAGAGGTGTACGCCTTTGAAGATGACGAGGCACTGCAGCTTTGTGCCAACAGCGTTAATACACTCTATAATAGAGACCCACTCACGCGATTCTGGTGAGCCTTTGTAAGCCTTCTTCTTATGCGTATCCGCAAGGACTTGGTGGTTAGTACATACACTAAGTGCGACGCTAGTCTTATCTATATTCCACATGTTCTTACACTGTATGCCTAGCTCCCTTGTGATGTGATCAAAGTGATTAAGCCACTCTTTAATAGTATTGTAATTAGCTGCAGTAGTGCGCGCACTCTTAATTTTCCTGCTAACTACTAATGCAACGCGTGGCTGCTGTGCAAGAAAGTAAGGTATCTATCGTTTGCCAAGTAGTTGGGTATTGCTGTTCATACGCAGGATTTGAGTGGCCATCTCACGCACGCGAGCGTGAGATGGAGGCTGTGCACGTGTATCCTCGTCAAGAATCCACTCCACAAGGAACTCCTCTTGCTCCGGAGTCAATCGCTGCTCGTGGTGGTGAGCTATCGCGTTGGGGACGCGGCCATTGAGGCGCTCTTGGAGCGACGATTAGGGAACGCCCCACTTCTTACAGACTGCACGCTGGCTTTTTTCAACACCAGAATTAAGATCAGCGATAGTAGATTGTATAGCAGTCTCACGGGTGTCTATTTTGAGCAGGTGGTGGTGGAGAAAATACGCGTTGATTGAAAGTGACGCGGAGTTGGTGGGTGGCCGAACACTATGGGTGGCCGAACACTAGGTAGCCAAGCTTATACAAGTTCTAATTCAGAGCGTAGAACTCTGTGCTGATTGCGTCCTTATTGTCTCCAACAATGCACAGTCTTACAAGACCAGCGCATGAGCCATGCGGACAACTGATGATTATCTTGGCCTCACTCATGATACTGTTACTGTCTACACCCATTTTTTAAGATATATCAGCTACGCGGTCTACCAAGATCTGCTATCCAGTGCGTTTTCCTATTAAATTTTGTAACTGTGTGAGCAGTGTTGGTTAGAGACTATAATTAACAATTGTATTACTATCTATTGTTGTGTTGTGTGATGTTCTTCTAAAAGAGCTCTCAGCTCTAAGGTAAGTGCACTTGCCCATCAGGCAGTGTGCCTGCTACAATAGGATACTATATGATCTGAGCCACGTGGTTACAAATTTGCATCGCTCGTCACCCTCTAAATTACCTAGCCTAGTTTCCTGAAATCCTAGAGTATCTTAACTGCCTTACTAAAAGTCTTGTTTAGTGTATAACCCTTATCAGTCAGCACACCCTGTAACCTGCTCCAAAACTCCTAGCTTTTGTTAAACATCTCTACATCTTTGTTATGTTGCTAGATTTGTTCTACTAAGAAATTATACAGACACGGTATGTCAGTACTAAAATAGTCCTATTCTCTAATTTGAATAGTAAGCTGGGAAGCGCAAAAAAAAGGGATAGGGCAATATACCTCTTAACATGAATTAAGCATTCTTAAAAGGAAAGAGACAACTGTCCTAGGTAGAGCTAATAAAAGCTTCTAATTGCTTAAGAGTCTGACCATGAGGATGCCGCATCACCTTGTGCATTAGAGGGTTCTTCTCCACTATCAACGTTTTGTACGCTTAAATTAAGACAGATTAAGACACTTGGTATCTGAGTTAATCTTTGGTAGCATTATTGAGCGTTTTGAAGTTATTGAGAGCTTCACTAACATGTTAATCCTATAATCTAAAAGCAACAGTGGATTGGCTCTGATAAACACTAGGGCAGTCCATGCTCCCTGCCAGTTGATGATGCATGAGATCTGGGCTTGACCGTTGATGCAAATGTTGCCAGCATGAAAATCTGGGTGCCAAAGTCTAGGAGAAATAAGCTCTGGGCCTTGGGGCGCGATGTGCGGAATTGCTGATAGGAACTTTTCCAACAAAGCCGTGTAAGCCTCTAGGAAATTTTGCTCTAAACTCATGCATGTACTGCTATAGTAATTTTTTGGGTTCTTGTAGATTTGCGTGAGAGTTGATCTAGTTGATCTCACAACAAGTGATAGATTCTAGGTAGTCTGCAGAAAATATCCCTGTAATTAATTTTAGTCAAATCCTAAATCTTATGAGCGTCTAGACACTAACAAGGACTATAGTGTTGCATGTTACTATGTTGTTCCTTCTAGAATTCTCTCCAAGTGATGGGTTCAATGGAACAATGTAGGCTGGCGGATGGGTAGGGTATGCTTTTTTACGTTTTGGCTTATAGCTTCTTAACTAGCAGAGATACGCTTACATAATCTATTATTCGATAGAAGCGCCTAGTATTGCGCCTTCTAATAAAAAAAGAATTAGCTCATTCCGCCTAGTATTAGCTGAGTTATCAACACTACCTAGCAAAGTATACCTATTAATGGGTATGCTTGCTAGGTACCCCCCCTTTTTTAACCTTTTCTAGCCTCTAGCTTGTGCAGTTTAATAGTTATAACAAAACCCTCTACTACAGAAATGTAGAGGTAGTTTTTCTCTTTCTTTTAAGCCCTATTTCGCTAGAATCCATGTATTATTGACAAAGTTTTGGGGGGTACCCACGAAGGACGTTGGAGTATACCCATTCCGCCAGCCTAGAACAATGTAATTTAACGTGATTGACGACATCTCGCGGACAAGCTATGACAATAGCAGGCTCACATCCTGTAATCCCACAATCCTCAAAATATAGCAATCCCAATCTGCTAGCATGTATGAGCTAAGTTGATCATAAATTAAGTATTAGAGCAGGCTGGATCATACTTAGTAACAGAGATTAAGAGCAACTTTCTTTTAATATCTACAAACTTACAAATAATGTTAGATTTTAATCGCAGTAAAAGACCCTGCTAGAATTTGTGGAGTTGGGAGCTAATTGCTTCTTCTATAATAATATATTCTGCCTGAACAGGGTTTTGGTTGTAGCACTCTAAGCAAGAATTTTTAGGACAGGTATGTTCAAGACGGTTTGAGAAAACTCTATAGTTGCTACTTCTAATTAAGTAGTAAGTACCTGTGGACCAGCGTTGGGGTGAGGTACTTTTGCGATGACCTTTTGGCCGTTCTCTATCTTAAGGCGGTATGCCTTATTGTAGTTGCCTTCGCCAATCTTCTTAAACGATATACACTTTTCTGTGGCAAGGGCTTGATAAGCCAGTTTCTGGAGACTGGGCACGTCAAAATGACGATATTAGGCTGCCAATTGCTCACGCTCATTCCAAAGCCACCGTCCGCTGGGGTAGCAGAATAAGGGATCTATATCAGGACACTGATGGGAAGGGACTGGACAGAAACCCTCTAACGTGTATCGTAAGCAAATGTGGTGTACTCTCACAATGCTTGTAAATACACTTTAATGAAGTATTATTGCTAGTAGTAGAGATTGTGACGCGATTAGGAGACTTAGTTGATAGGGTTTGTGACCTATGTAAAAAGTTAAAACGCACTGTTAAGTTAAAAGCTTGTTAGTTTATAATTAGAGTGCTGTTGGAGGTTAACTTGTAGGAATAAGAATCTGAGTCCAGGGAGCAAACGGGACTGGGTGGGCTAGCTGCCAGGAACCTATTAGTAAGTATTGACTAAGTAACGTTGCTCAGCAAGACTAATCCAAGTATCAGACCATTGGAGAATGCTATATTAATTAATAGATGGCTAGATGGTCGTAGAGTCGAGTGAGGGACTGGAGATCATTGTGCTGGTGGATGTGGTGAAGTCGAATTGAGGACTCGTAAAATTTGGTATATATTGTATATGTTCTCGTTTTCCTTCCACATACGACCATAGGACGTTGAAAACAAGGCTTCCCGTTCGCTCAGCCCTATTTAAGCAACGTACCGGCGGATTAGTAGTTAGGTGGGTGACCACTAGCGAATACCCGCTGTTGTATGTTTTTGATGTTCTTTTTGCACCCTACATTGACAAGCTGTTCCTTCCAACAACTCCGGGCATGGTTTCCAGTGAGTCTGATCTAAGCTGGGTAAGGTGCTTTCCGGCCACCCGTACTTTCCGGCCACCCAACCAAATGTAACTACCTCACTTTGAATCGCGATAACTTAACCACAACGCTTATAATTGGTATACTGTACACATAGAATCAAGAGTGCAGGCTGCTACTTCCTTAGCTGCTTTCTCAGCTTCTTTTTCTGGGTTTTTGGCAGCGTTTTCTGCCTCTTGAGCAGCAGCCAGAGCCATCGCAGCCTTAATCACTTCAACGTTTGCAAAGCGCTCATTTAGGTCAATTTAAACGCGCTTTCTTACCCGTGTGGTCTTAGTAACGAGCGCTTGCACCAGCGCCCTCAAATGTCCAACCCTTCAAGCTCGAATTTCTTGGACTGAGAGATGTAGTGCTAAATTGAGCTGAGGAAAGATAAGGGCAAATGCTCGCTTCATTGAATAACTTCAATTTGAGGGAAGTGAGAAATTAGCAATGCAAAGAGAGCAAGCTGCAACCATGAAGAAGTGACGTTGATGGGAAGCGATCTTTGCAGATCATCGAGTTCTTAGCGGTCATGGGGTCCCGAATTGCAGAGCGTCGCGTTCTAGCACTCGAGGTACAACGTGTGCTCCCTTGCCTTGAAATATCAACCCCGGAATGCCACTAACCACGGATACCCCTAAGCTAAACCAAACAGTCCCCTCACCATTTATCTTGTCGTGCCTCTTCATCCTGTCTTGTCTTTTCATTCGCATGTGAGAAATGTTCTTCTCCCGCAAGGCTTCGCTCTCACGCGAAGCCTTCACCTACTTCACCCTCCTTGCTCTCTGCACCCTCGCTTCAGTCTACCACTTCTACACCAGCACCAGCGCGATCTCCCGCGACATACAACATCTCATCCTCCCCTTTCCCCCGGGACCAACCTCCCCCATACCCAAAACTTTATGGTACAAAGTTGGCCCACGGGGCCGCAACAACGAAATCACTGCATGGACCAATAGCTGCATCACTGCAAATCCAGACTACGACGTCCGATTTCTTACAGATGAAGATGCCGAACACTCCGTCTCCGCCGCGTTCTCCAACCGCGCCAACATCCTCGAAGCATACTCGGGCCTGACCGTGCCGGTTCTGAAAGCCGATATGCTGCGCTACATGATGCTATACGACCAAGGAGGAGTGTGGTTAGACCCGAACGTGTCCTGCGAGGAAGTGCCGATTGACGAGTGGATAGCGTCCGAGTTCCGAGAAAAGGCTGGACTAGTTGTGGGCTGGGCGTTTGATGTAGGGCCGTCTTTGGGCATGAGCCAGTTTGCGAGCTGGGCGATTATGGCGAGGCCGCGGAGTCCGCATGTGTTGGCTGTGATTGAGAGGATTGTTGATGCCTTGCGTGGCGTGATGAAGGAGCATCGTGTCAGCATGGGGAATGTGACGTTGAATTTGACGGGTGATGCTGTGGGTTTCTCGGGGCCGGGACGTCTGACGACAGGCGTGTTTGAGAGTCTGGAGCATACCTTGAATAGGACTGTGAGCCTAGATGAAGCTAGGGAGATTTTGCAGCCGGTGCTTCTCGGTGATGTGTTAGTTATGCCAGGGCGATCGTTTGCGGCGTCGATGAATGATTATTCGAAGAAAGGTGGTGGATCGGGTCTGTTACCGCCGCGGTTGGTGACACATCACTATGCTGGGATGTGGAAGAACGGTTCAGATGGGGAGTGAGTCACATCTCCTTTTGCTGAGTGTTTTGTAAGCGACTATTTGACAGCGCTGGGATGCCATCTACTCGTGGCGTGATCACCGAGAAGGACTCTCCAGAACGGCTTGAAGTATTTTAGCGAAGCTGATTGTGCGTTAGATGGGCCTATGCTCGTTTTAATGCTGTCAGATAACGACGACCGCCCTCTCCTCGATCTGCGCGCCAGCCTTATACATGTTCAAATCGGGCAACATGTCGCTCTGGTATACATGCCCTTGCTTCCACCTCCCATCCTCTCCACCCCCACTAACCCTTTCATTGCACTTGGGGAACTCCATGTCATCCCACCACATCTTTCTACAAGCCCCTTCCCACACGTCGTCACCGACACGAAATCCTCGCTCCCACTCACGCGACGAAGTGATACGCCTCGTTTGGTCGTCTTTCTAGCCGCACAGGTATCCATACCACGCGTAACTATCACATACAGCAAGGCCGACGCGCCTCTAGGTTCTTTTAGCGTCGCCTGCAGTACGAGTGCAAGAGCCTGGATGCTGACTTAGTCGTGGTCCTGGTGAGAGCTCATTTGCCTGGCGAGCTGCTCGCCCAAGTGATGTTGGGCGATTGCTATGAATGTGACCTCTTGCGTGGGCTCGTCATCTCGTCGGGCCTGAACGTTCTGCGCACGAAGCACAAAGGACCCCTACGTCGAGTGCAATTGATGTCAATGGCATTGTTTGGGTCCGGGTGATGGGCTGAAGGAGAAAGTACTGGAATGGATAGAAGAATCAATCTTTTGAAGATCATGTGCTCGAGATCGAGACGACCTGCAGGTCGGGGTGCGGTCACAGGTGGAAGCTTTATTACAGTTTCGCGGATGGAGTATGGATATATGACGTTGACGTGTCCTTTGCGAATGTGGCCGCAGATTGTGCCAGACACCTTGACATCCTCCACACTACAGATGCGGTCGAAACTAGGCATCTAATTCTGCCCGCACAGTACCGGTGCAGTAACAGATGCCCAGGACCAGCTTGGTGCAAGAGCTTCCTTGTGGCGGATGTACTCAATACGCTCGATATCGAAGTTAGTTGTTGAACTTATCAAGAACGTCTCGTTGTGTGGTTGACTCTATAGTAGGCCGATGAAGAGATACTCCCGTTATAGCCCGGCAAGATATTTGTTCTTTATGTGTCGACTGAGTGCTTACGCTATTTCAGCAAGGGCCACCCGTCTGTTGCTTGACTGGGTCATTTCTCGATGCGTATGGTTCATAACGAGGTTACACCAGTACTGATGCTTCATCCGAGCCCAGAAACTCGAGTCTGCGAATTCTCCCTCTTTGGCCGTGTCGTTTTCGAAAAACTCAAACTCGTCCGTGATGCTGCTACGAACATATTTCAACAACAAGTCCAGCCTTGTTATGCCAGACTTAGGAGAGCCTTCAGAGCCATGCATAGTGAGACAGTCCTACTTAAGCTGACCTGCGTGGAAAAAAGAGCATTCGAGGAGAGAAAAGCTACTCGTGCAGGACCCAGGCGCGTCCATGAAGTGCTGGATCTCCACCACCTAAGTCTTGCGTCTGCGGTCGTCCGTATGTAGCGGATTGGAGTCTTCGAATCGGAGTCCTTGTTGGTCGCTTTTCTAACCTGGTGAGCCTGAGTATGATTGGTTGGATACGGAAGCAGTTTCCGTTTGCTCAAAACATGTATAATCTGGGTGCCAACTTATTGAGTGTCTCAAGCTTTCGTGCGGAGGGAGAGTGATGAAGCGAGGCAAAATGCAGGACAGGGGAAACCAGACATAAGAGCTCATTGCAGGGCACACCTTGTCTTTGCTTGAGTATGCTCTACCGCTATTACCCACTCATAATCACATCTCCATTCGCATCCGCATCCGCATCAGCAATCACGCCTGGGTCCAGTCTACTCAAACACCCGGGGCAATTATGCAGCACCATATGGCAGAACACATCGCAGTCGATGCAAAAGTGGCTTTCGCAAGACCGGCACTCATATCTGGCGCTCTCGCTTGCATGCTGCTCTCCATTCTCTTCGTCTTCTGCCTGTGTTTTCCCCTCTGCATGCCCGTTCAGCATGCTGCCTGTTGTAGACTGCCTCCTCTTCTTGAGTGCCCTCGCGGCCAACTCCTGTTTCGACAGTATCTTGGGGAAGGTGGTGAGGCAGGCCACACAGTCTTTTGAATCTTTTTCGCGGGCGCGTTGCCAGGAGACCGTGGCCCAATTGCGCAGAGGGAACAGGTGGTGGTAGCTGCGCGCCAGATGCGTTGAGAGGAGGAGGGTGAGCTGGCAGCTGGGACATGTCACGGGGAGTGAGCATACTTTTGCACTGCACCGGGAGCATGTGTAGCCGCCCAGTGTGAGGTTGCCGTGGCATGCGCATATTGTGGGTGTGTCTTCCACAACGCGAGATGGGAACCCCATCATCATCAGTGCTGCGCCTTTCTCGGACTGCTGAGGGGTGGAGGCGGTGTCTGAGCGTATGACGGGCGGTGTGGTCGTTGCGATGAGAAGCTCCTTAAGCATTTCCTGGTCGGTTGCGATCGTGTATTCGCTTTCATCCCCGGCGTTTGTCCGCGTTACTATCTCCTGGCAAATCTTGAGGCGTGCACCCATGCCTATCACGCTTACTCTTATGCGGTCGAGCACGCACGCTTTGATGGTCTGGTGAATGTCGCCGGGATCGAGAGAAAGGAGGGAGCCAAAGACCACGATAACCTCTCTTGTACCGTGGTTTGGTGTGTGATATAGCGTTGCACGCGCGAGTTCGAGGGCGTTCTGCAGACTAGGTGCGCCCTTGGGCTCCTTGCCAGTCTCCTTACTGCGCAATCCCAAGATCGCCGCTGCGTGCTCTGCGGGGTTGCCTGAGAGCTCGGAGACTCGTATGCATATGCCGTCGTGCATGCCGAGGACACTCATCTGGGAGATTGGGTTTTGCTCAAAGAACTCGCGGACATAGTCTTGCGTATAGTTGATCATCGTATAGAAGCGGTTCGGCCGCATGTCCTTCTCCAGCATAGCCTCTGACAGGTCCAGTACCAGCACTACGTGCCGTATTATGCCTCTCTGGAAGGGTTTTGTATCTTTCCGTAGCCGCTTGCGCTTGCGCTCCTCCTCTCGCTCTTGCACACTCTGCCCTATATCATCGTCGTTACCGCGCGCCATTGTCTTCTCGACTGTTCGGGAGTCCTCGGTCTCCCACGCTTTGCGCGCTGGCTTCGGCGCAGCCTCTTTGCCGGCATGGTTTCTCCCGCTCACTGCTGCTGGCTGTGCTGGTCTGCTTGAGCTAGCTCGAGAGCCAACATACTCTTCGCCGGAAACCTCGTCGCCATCGTAGGAGTAGTCCGAGTCAGCCATCACGCGTGGTGGGTGTGCTCGTGAGCTTTGTCCGTACTCGTAGCAGCGACCGCCGGCGGCGCTATGCTGCTATGTCCGCAATCAAAATGGCTGTCTAACAACTGAAGAGCGTATGCTGTGTACTGGAGGTAGAAGTGAGGTCGGACGAAAGTGTGGGGCGATGCTATGAGCTGAGGTGCGCGACGGAGGAATAATGTAGATGACGTCGCGTGCTTTCATTTGCAGTTGTTCCTGAAGATTCTTTTAAGGCGAGGTTGAGCGGCGCATTCTCCGCGCAAAGTAAGTTCAGCCAATGTCTTGCTAGGACCTGACAGGTGTCAGCTTCGTGAGGCGTCAGCGGTCGATTGGAGATCGATCCTTGGAATGCGTGCGCACGTGATGGAACGCGTTCTCACGTTTTGCATGAGAATTCGATCAGTACATAAAACTATCATTTTTTCCAAAAAAACATTATCTGTGTATCGTGAACTAGCAGCATGACGCGTAAGGCGTCCGAAGATTCCCAAAATGGTATACGCTATGCTAGACAAATCATGAAACATTACGCCGTATCTTGTACACCCACCACATGTCCTGTCCGGTCATCAGTTATACGTGCCGGATCCAGCAACTGTGGGCATTGGCCAGTCGTCTTCAGTGATGCTCGACCAGAAGACCCAGATCATCACAACAGAGAGAAGCGTGAAAAGAGTCTCGAAGAGACCACCGTTGATCTTGCCGTTGGTGCCGGAGCAGATGTGGACGCTGATTACGTATTGGAATATCTGACCAATGGCGAAGAGGAGAGCTGCGCCAAGTAGGTAGACTAGAGGTTGTTAGCAAAAGTTCAAGATGTGTGCTCGGGGTGCGTACGCATTGGTTTGCGCTCTCCAAGAACGCGGAGGACAAGGAATGACTCCAAGCAGAAGAAGATGACCAGGAAGACCAGAGGAACCAATTGGTAAAGGGTGTAGAGGGCATAGGCTTGGTTCTCTCCTGAGAGGGTGTCATCCCAGTAACCGGTCCAGCTGAACCCCGTATCGAGGGCGATATACCCGGTTCCGACGAAGAGTATGATAGCAGAGAGCAAGAGCAAGCCAATGGAGATGGGGGTGCCGTCGTCCAAGAGTTGATAACCGACCAAGCCATTAAGCATGAGGATCCAGGATGTTGCAACGATGGCAGCGATGTGCACAGCGACGAATGCCTGTGGAGCAGTCAGCTCGTCGTCACCATTGCCCAAAGTATACTACTTACCAGACGCACGGAGTTGTTCAGAGGGAAGCCGCCAATGGTGAAGATCTCGCAGATGGAGACGATGATGTAACCGAGGAGGAAGAGTTGCATTTCTCTGTCAAGAGTCAGTCTTCAGGTCGATGCTGTTTGTCCTTCCAATTGCGCACCTTCGTCCAACGGCCGCCTTCTTCCTTTCAGACCTCCAAAGCAAGAAGAAGGTGGTGGCGATTGCGATACCACATAGTATTATTGATCCTGCGCCAATCAGCTTACTTGCAATAGCGCAAGTGTTGTCTTTCACTGACCCAGGTTGTGCAGCCTGTTGCCACCGCCGACAGAGAAGCCTTCCAGAGTGCAGCCTCCCTCCCATCCTCCTCCGTTTCTTGTGGGTGCTTGGGCGAAGAGCTGCGGTCATGGCGGTTAGCGGCGCGCGCGCGAACAATGGGTCAGACCAGGGGTCAGGCGCAGGCGCAACATACATAGCATACTACGACAATTAGTATCTTGCAAACGTGTGTCGCGATGTGAGGGTGGTGTCTTACCTGGCAGGGTCGACCAGCTGTTGCCCGTGTCGCGACAAAAGTCGTCAAACTTTCCGTACCTCGACATGGCTGGCTATCCGCAGCGCAGCTGCAGCAGGAGTGATCGTCGAGTCCGAATTGCAGGGTGGTGCTCAGGCAGCGAGTGGATATGGCAGTCCTGACAGGGCAAAGGTAGCGAGGGTAGATAGTGAAGGAACGGTGCGGGTCTAAGAGATGATGTGCTGCTGCTGGTACGGTGGCTGGTGTGCAGCGGGCCCGTTTCTTGCTTCAGAAGCCAAGCAGAGGGCTAAGATCAGGGATCGTGCGTTTTACGACACCCTTGACGCGACCCGAGTTTGGCGCAGGTGAGAGATGGGTGAATCGACCTTTCGCCTTTGGGCATGCAGTGGTCTGGAGAAGAATCCTGGAAGTTGCTGCGCTGCCAAACAGGTTCCTCACGCCTCACACTGCCCATCACGATTCACGACACGAAGACGAATGAACCAGCGAACGGGCCGGCAATCAAAGGTGCAGCCAATCACGGCCGCAGGAGCTGCTGCACTAGGCATGTTTCAGGTCGATCAGCGCTCTTGCGGAAGGTGTCTGGCGGCAGAGCAGCGCCTTCGAGCCGCGACTCCATAGCAACAAACATGGCTGAGATCGTAATAAGTGGGTACGCCATCGTCACTGATTTGTTGACGCTCTGCAATCACGACTCCAGCGATTACCCATCCAGATGTTGTATGAGAACGATGACTTGTTCAACACCGACCGCTCTACCTGGCTAAGTCTGGCAGATGCACGTCAGGACGCACAGCGTTCGCGTTTGTGCAGCAATGATCGCCAGCCAGCACGCCAGCCACCTTTGTAGACCTCCAGGGCAGCCGAAGCGACTCTGCAAGTGGTCTCTCACGTGCTCGTCGCAGCCAAAGCATTCGCCAGACGTGTTGAAGCTCATTAACGCAGCCCTCTCGACGCGGACGTGGTGGCAGAGGTGCAACAGCCGCACTGTGTTTCACTCGTGAGAGGCAGCGGTGTTTCGAGGCTCGCACCCGCAGCGGTCTACGCGCGTTCCTCGCACGTGGGCTCCCGGTGTACGGCTGATTGATATGTTCTATGCTATGACACGTTTCGACGATCGGTATTGGAATACTCGAAGTTGTTATCGCGGTGTTCCTGCCGTGCACCTTTGGCGAGGCAGCTCTGTTGACAGCTAGTAACCGCGATCAGCGCGTCCTGCTGTGAGACGTATACATCGGTGTGGTGTTTCTCGAGTAATGCTGCACTTGCAGCGTTGCAATTCTCCGTGGAAGTGGAAAGCACTGCGGCTTTGAACCCAGAGATAAGGAGTTTTGAGCCTCTAAGCAGACATGTTCCGTGGTAGCCTGCGCGGCGACATCATTGCGCAGCAGGCTGCTTCAACGAGTTACAACCTGGCCAACAGCAGCCAGCACTCCTCCGCGGTGCAAGCCCGGCCCGAGTAGGAAAGGAGCGCCAAGTCCAGCAGGAACATCAGCGGTTTTCAGGGCTCAAGCCACAAGCTGACAGGGAGGCTCACGTTTCCCTGATCACGAAGCCTACTTGTGCCGTATCGTGCTCTATTCAGTCCCACTGCCGTCCAATGTGACCGCCCTTGACCGCTAAAGCCCTAGGCCCACTTCGCCCTGCACCCGCGGACGTCACTCGCGACCGCCTTTCGACCCTTCTCCAGATCCACTGCACTGGAGTCGGCTGCTCCCTCAGCCTGCAACCTTCACCATTCCTTTCAACGCGGGCAGCAGTCGGAGACCTGCGAACATCCCTCTCCATAACCTGAGCTCGTCCTCACGCCCCCGTGACAGCGATTCCGCTTATCTGCTCGACAACGATAAGGATAGCGCGCGGTCCTCGTTCGACACCCCGTCCTCGCTCTCCGACGACCTCTCGCTCTGGAGCGACACCGGCGATCTCGTCGACCAGCTTGCCGACCAGGAAGACCCGCTCGCCATCCGCTTGGAGAGCCACCTCCCCCCGCAGCACCGCCACAAGAAGCACGCCCGCTTCGCGTCGCAGAACAGCCTCCACGAAAAGGGCCACCGTGAACTCCGACTCGAGGACATCGAGATACCAGACCCCGGCCCACGAACTATCTCGAAGGCAGAGAAGCTCCTTGCTCGAATCATGGCACCCAACGATGGACCGTCCCGTATCCACGGGCTGCACGGGAAGAAGCTCATGTAGGCGGAGCCGCACAGCTACTGGCAACGACCGTACTGACACGGAACAGCTACTTCACCAGTGTCTTCGTCTCGTTAGGCGTGTTTCTCTTTGGCTACGACCAGGGAGTCATGTCTGGTATCATCACGTACGCCGCCCCGCATCCCTCCGTGCTGAAGCATGTCTGACCAAGCATACAGCGGTATATACTTCAAGGACTACTTCAACCAGCCCACAGCCGTCGAGCTGGGCAGCATGGTAGCTATCCTGGAAGTTGGCGCATTCATCTCATCCATCCTGGTCGGCAAGATCGGAGACATCCTCGGACGCCGTAAGACCATTCTGTACGGCTCGCTTATCTTTGTCGTTGGTGGCGCTTTCCAGACCTTCGCCAATGGCATGCCCATGATGCTCTTGGGGAGAATCGTCGCCGGTCTCGGTGTGGGAACGCTGTCTACGATAGTACCCGTGTACCAGTCTGAGATCTCACCGCCCCACAACCGTGGAAAGATGGGTTGCATCGAGTTCACCGGCAACATTGCCGGATACGCATGCAGTGTCTGGGTTGACTACTTCTGCAGCTACATCAAGAGCGACTATTCCTGGAGAATCCCGTTATTCGTGCAGTGTGTCATGGGCAGTCTACTGGCTCTGGGCAGTTTTCTAATCTGCGAGTCGCCAAGGTGCGTTGTCTTCAGCAGGTGTATGGATCATACTGACAACCAACAGATGGCTTCTAGACAATGACCATGACGAAGAGGGTATCGTAGTCATCGCTAATCTGTACGGAAAGGGTGACATCCATAACCCCAAAGCCCGCGATGAATACCGAGAGATTAAGATGAACGTGCTGCTCCAGCGACAAGAAGGTGAACGCTCGTATAGCGACATGTTTAGACGCTACTACAAGCGTGTCTTCATCGCCATGTCCGCCCAAGCCCTCGCACAACTCAACGGTATCAACGTCATCTCATACTATGCGCCGCTTGTATTCGAAGAAGCGGGTTGGTACGGTCGCCAGGCCATTCTAATGACTGGTATCAACGCGATCACATATCTCCTGTCCACAATTCCGCCGTGGTACGTCGTAGACACTCTGGGTCGTCGAAAGATCCTGCTTTCTGGAGCCTTGATGATGGTTATATCGCTGTCTGCTATCTCCTACTTCATCTTCCTGCAGGCGAGCTGGACACCGAACATGGTCGTCATCTTTGTGATGATATACAACGCGGCATTCGGATACTCATGGGGTCCCATCCCATGGCTGTACCCGCCAGAGATTCTGCCCCTCAGCATTCGTGCGAAGGGCGCCAGTCTGAGTACCGCGACTAACTGGGCCTTTAACTGGCTGGTCGGCGAAATGACACCTATATTGCAGGAAGCTATCCAGTGGCGCCTGTACCTCATTCATGCGTTCTTCTGCGCTGTTAGTTTCGTCGTTGGTAAGCTGAGTTCTTTGCAGTCTCTCAGTACCTCGCTAATTATGTCCAGTCTACTTCATCTACCCAGAGACCGCCAACGTCCGCCTCGAAGACATGAACTCGCTCTTCGGAGACGCCACAACAGTTGCAGCCACACCGCAACAGCAGGCCGAGGTGGAGTCCTTGATGAGCGGCAGCGGCCGTGGTCGTACATCCGAACGCGGCGGCTCCCGTCTCGCTGCCGAAGCTGCCATCCCTGGCCTCGACATCGAACCGCCTGATCTCGAGAACGGCAGGTCTCCTCCCAAGTCCGAGAACGGAGATGGCGTCGGCGGCTGGATCTCAAACATGGTCAAAAGAGGCAAGGGAGACAACGGCAGCGCTGGCGGGAAGTACAAGCCTGTTGGGCAGGATGAGGAGTAGACGTTTGCAACATCTCACTGATTGGCATTTACTGGACACTTTTGCATACTCTGGTCTTCGTTGCAAGCGACATGGTTTGATATCCACGAGCCAGGCTGCTCGACATGTAAGTTTTGGTTGATAGAAGGGGCGAAGCATTTTTGGGGGATAGAGGCTGGAAAGCGTAAGCATTGTACTGCTATTCTGTTCGAGACGGCGATTCGATTGTCAATAAAAGCTGTTCGGATCTCACTGTTCGGCTTCTGAACCATGGATTGTGGCGTCAAGGATTTCACTCCGAGTAATTCCATGACCCCTTTGCGAACACGAGTACGTCAGCTTTCACGTGGGAACAGAGGCCAGGTGTCAGCAAGTTCCCCCTACAGATGGCGCTAGGCAAATGCAGCTCCCCCGAACTCTGGAAACTATTTCGGGAATCTAGCAATTGATCTCCCTACCGCACCGCAGGGGCCGTCCGACGTTGCTCTTCACCGTGAGCATTTCTCGTGCTTGCATTTCCCCTGGGATCTTTCTACTCCGTCACTTTTGGAGTCTGTCGTGCTTAACAGCAGACGTGTTCTAGGTTTGTGAGACAGCCTTACCCGCGCACGGCAGCAAGTGCATCTCGCGCTACGCACCCCTCGCAGCTGCCCTCGTCCAGCCACGAATCCTCTCTTGACACTGTCTACCACGGGCACACCCAGAACGCAGGCGTATTCAACCTTCTTACACAACATGGCGACAGCGCGAACAACGGGCGCTGACGCGCAGGCGGAGGAGCTGCGGAGGAGAAACGTAGCTGGCCAGATAGCTTCGCCCGTCGTGAACACAGCTCAGATTAAGGAGAAATCCAAGGAGAAGGTGCGCGCTCTGCCAGGATCTGCCAGGATCATGACCACCACGAAGAATCGATTAGCTGACAAACTCCAGCCTTTCGAGCTCCTGGCCTTCCTCGACGAGTACGAGTTCATCTGGGCCCCGCTCATCTTCACCGCGCTCGCTTTCTTCACGCGCATGTACAAGATCGGTCTTTCGCCAATTGTCACCTGGGACGAGGCTCAGTAAGCAGCAGCTCGACTAATATTAGTGGCGCAATCTGATAGGAAACAGTTTTGGCAAATTCGGGTCCCACTACCTCAAGCGCGAGTTCTACTTCGATGTCCACCCTCCCCTCGGCAAGATGCTCGTCGGTCTCTCTGGCTATCTCGCAGGATACAACGGCTCCTTCGAGTTCAAGTCCGGCGAAACGTACCCTGAGGAGCTGAACTACACCTTCATGCGTCTGTTCAACGCTGCGTTTGGCGCTGTCTGCGTGCCTCTGGCCTATTTCACCGCGAAAGAGTTGAACTTCCGCAGGCCCACTGTCTGGTTCGTCACCTTGGCCGTTCTCTGCGAGAACTCGTACACCACCATCAGTCGCTTCATTCTCCTCGACTCTATGCTTCTCTGCTTCACCTTCACCACCGTCTTTTGCTGGTCCAAGTTCCACCGCCAGCAGCATGATCCCTTCTCTCCCGAGTGGGGACTGTGGTTGATGCTGACTGGTGTGTCAATTGGATGCGTATGCAGTGTCAAGTGGGTTGGTTTCTTCGTTACTGCTCTGGTTGGCCTCTACACCATCGAGGACCTCTGGAACAAGTTTGGCGACCTCAAGATGCCCAAGGTACGACTCCCTCGGGGACTCTATAATCTCGAAAAGCTGACGTGAGCAGATGGAACTTGTCACCCACGTCGCCTTCCGCGTTTTCAGTCTCATCCTCATTCCTCTCGCTGTCTACACCTTCTCGTTCTATCTCCATTTCTTGATCCTCGAGAACAGCGGTCCCGGCGACGCACAAATGAGCTCGCTCTTCCAGGCCAACCTCCGTGGTACTGAAGTCGGAAAGAACAGCCCGCTCGAGATCGCATACGGCTCGCGCGCCACGTTGAAGAACATGGGTTACGGAGGAGGTCTGCTCCACTCCCACGTCCAAACCTACCCTGAAGGCTCGACTCAGCAGCAGATTACCTGCTACCACCACAAGGATTCCAACAACGACTGGTTCTTCTACCCCAATCGCCACGAGGTCCCATTCGAGGCCGATGAGGAACTCCGCTATCCCGGCAACGGCGACGTCATCCGTCTCATTCACGCGCAGACCGGCCGCAACCTCCACTCCCACTCGGTCGCTGCTCCCGTTACAAAGGCCGACTACGAAGTTTCTTGCTACGGCAACACTACAGTCGGTGACACAAAGGATCACTGGGTCGTCGAAGTCGTTCGTGACGCCGCCTCGAGGGACCACTCGCGGATCCGTACTCTGACAACCGCTCTGCGCTTCAAGCACAAGGACTTGGGCTGCTACCTCCGCGCCGGCAACGTCAACCTGCCTCAGTGGGGTTTCAAGCAGATCGAGACCACTTGCGTCAAGCAGAACAACCCCCGTGATGTCTACACCCACTGGAACGTCGAGAGCCACACCAACGAGAAGCTGCCCCCTGGCAACCCCGGTGATTACAAGTCTCCTTTCTTCCAGGACTTCATCCACCTCAACGTTGCCATGATGACATCCAACAACGCCCTTGTCCCTGACCCAGATAAGCAGGACGACCTTGCTTCTGCTTTCTGGCAATGGCCCATCCTCCACGTCGGTCTCCGTATGTGCGGCTGGAACGACGACATTGTCAAGTACTTCCTCCTTGGTAACCCCTTCGTGTACTGGGGCAGTACGGCCAGTCTTGGCATCTTCGGCCTGATCGTTCTCTGGTACGTGGTCCGATGGCAGCGCGGCTACAACGACCTGAAGCAGGCCGAGATCGACCAGATCCACTACGCTGGTATCTACCCCGTCATCGGCTGGGTCCTGCACTACCTCCCCTTCATGGCCATGGGCCGCGTCACCTACGTTCACCACTACTACCCTGCGCTGTGGTTCGCCATCTTGACCATGGGTTTCTGTCTCGACTTCACAACAAGGAACCTCAATAAGCAGGTCCGCTGGGGCATCTTCGCTGTCCTGTACGCGGTCATCATCGGACTCTACTGGCTGTTCCGCGCCATCTCGTTCGGCATGGTCGGTCCCAGCAGCCAGTGGAGCCACCTCAAGTGGTTCGAGAGCTGGAGGTTCACCGACTGAACGCGTGTGGTCCGCACACGCGATGAGGTCTACGTGGTGTGGTAGACGACGAGTGTAACAATACTTTTTACTTGCGTTGCGACTTCCAAAACACATTTTTTTTGCCACACGTAGGGATCATGGATAGAGTGCGTGTGTCTCGTTAGCGACCTGGCTGGTTAGCAAGGTGTTGGTGCGGGAGAATGGGATTTAGCGTTGGAATGGGTCTCGTACGAAGTAGTGTCGTGATAATCATACCTACACCATCCGACTCTGTCTGAAAGCGAAGAGGTGCCCGTCTACGTGCTTGGCTACAGTTGTTGACGCACTGGACGAACATGCCCCCCCTCCCCCCGCAGTTGTTGCACGCAGATGTTTGTCGGAATGATGTACGTATGGGCACATTGCCACCAGGTGCGAATCTACTTCCTTCTGCATGCCAGGAGATGCGCCGTGGCTGTCGTGACCTCGGTGTGGGTCCTTTCGATCAACGTTGTGGGGCAGTCGCGTCGCGTGCAGTAGGGACGCGTCTCCTACCACTTTACGCCAACACCATTGATATCAATAAGACAATATACACGTCGAAACCCAGACAGAATGGCCGACACACTAGAAGATGTGGAGATGGAGACGCAGGATATCGAGCAGGAAACCCCGCCAGACAATGTCTTCATTGCGCCTTCAATCCACAAGGACGATGTCCTTTCTGGAAAGTCGTACTCACACTTCTCGCCCATACCGCAGCAAATCGCCGACGATATGACGACCGAATGCGTCTTGGGCGTCGATGAAGCTGGACGCGGACCTGTACTGGGTATGTGATGGAACGAAGGACCTGCCTGTTGCAACGCTCACCACGATAGGTCCCATGGTGTACGCGCTCTTCTACCTTCCCCTCCCCATCCACCACTCCCTCCTCGCCGAGACACACCACTTCGACGACTCGAAAGTCCTCACGCCAGAGGTCCGCTCAAACCTCATGCGCACCCTCTGCACGCCCGGCACCGACCTCCACGCCGCCGGTGGATGGGCTACTCGATCCCTCTCCGCACAGGACATCTCTGCCCACATGCTCTCACCCAATCAATACAACCTCAACGCACAAGCTATGGACGCAACAATCGACCTGATTGCGGGCGTTCTAGCGCGCGGCGTGAATGTCAAGGAGATCTACATCGACACAATCGGCAAGCCCGAAGTCTACCAGAAGAAGCTCGAGCGCATCTGGCCCACAATCTCCATCACCGTGGCAAAGAAGGCCGACAGCCTGTACCCCGTTGTCAGCGCTGCATCGGTCTGCGCGAAAGTCACAAGAGACGCCGCGCTCGACGTGTGCTACGAGCCGTACCTTACGCCTGAGGAAGCTGCTGCGCACGCGAGGAAAGAAGGACATGTCAAGATCGCATGGGGGTCAGGATACCCGAGCGATGCGCGAACAACCTCGTGGCTGAAGGCGAATATGGATCCTGTGTTTGGCTGGGGAAATGAGTGTAGATTTAGCTGGGGCACGGCGAAGGAGCTGCTCGAGGGGAAGAAAGCAGGCCTCACTGTTGACTGGCCGGTTGAAGACGACGGCGATGACATGCGAATGACCGACTTCTTCAGCGGGGGTGACAAGAAGGGCGACGAGCTTGTGGAGTGGTTTGGCAAGCGGGTCACGGTCGAGATGGAAGCTTTCTGAGTGCGTGATAGCACTCCCTCGAGGTACTTCTGCGAGCCCAAATGGCACCTCGCGCGGGTATCTGCAACATCAGGAAGTGACCGACCCTCAGCGAAGATGCTTTTGGACGATCTCGGTGTTCATAAAGTCTGTATTGGGCTTCGGGTTTCGGGCCTGGTCAACTCGCCTAGCCAAACCTTGGTCCCCGGGCATCGTCCAACCCCGAGATGAGCCATCCCGACCACCAAACGAGGATATCAAAGTGTCCCGGACATCACTACACGCGGCAATTTGTGTACCTGCAGCATGTACGCAAGGCTGTCCAAAGTCTCCGGTATGCAGATTGGTGGGCCATGGTCGGGGTTGGAAATATCGGCGACAATGAAGAGGGATAAGTAGCAAAGTACCGCAATGCAAGGCTGTTTCATACTTGCATTCTGCCAGCGGTCTTCTGCTCTCGACACATCAAGGCGAATCATCCACATTCTCCACCGAGACCAGTTCGCGTGCTCAACACTGGAGCCACGTCAGTCGTCACAGCCAAACAAGCAACATCGACCACCACGGACTCCCTTCGATACCTTCAACATCTCGCCCTTTACCATCTCTACCGCAAACTGTTTTCTGCTTCTGAGAAAGTATCTACTCGCACCATGCCATTCTTCACACCACCGTCTTCCAAGCACCCCTCAAAGAAACACGCCCCAGTCTTCGCGGGCCTCGACGACCCCTTCAACTTCCCCACGTCCAAAATGCAGTACAACTCGCGCACAACCTCGCCGACATGGACCACCGCCTCGACCGACTCAGGCCACGGCAGCACCGTCCCGCTGGACCCGCACGCCCACACCTCATCGCGCAACAGGAGAACCCTGCAGAAAGACGGCAGAGGTCGCTGGCGTGTGCGCGGCTACGGGGTCCAGAGTTGGGACAACGGGTGTTCTGGGAGCGAGCCACGCAAGCGAGATGCTCGTGCGAATCGGGACATGGAGATTGGTAAGGGGGATGGGCAAGTCTGGACGCCGGATCCTCGACGCACGTTCACGGGGATGTTGTGCGATGACCCGCCGAGGGAGAAGGAGAAATGGTACACGACGCGCATCTACGTCCGGGCGCTCGAGCGGCGAGAAAGAAGCGAGGGCGCGACGCAGATGCAGCGCTGCATGGCGCCTGTGCTGCGACGTCCTGCAAAGACAGGGACGGGGCTGATGAAAGGCAGAGTGGGGAGCGCACAGTGGGGGATCGAGAGTGCATTTCGCCCCCCTTCGCCGCGAGAAACCACACACAGGGGAAGAGCAAGAGATGCGTCTGCGCTCCTCCCCTCGCATCCGCTCGAACGCTCCCGCTCCCCGTCTCCACCGTCTGAGGTAGAGCGCCGGTTTCCGCTCCGCTCGCCGCGTCGTCGCTCGCTCACGCCCCTCGGTATCCTGACAAGCAGTGAGCGTCGGTCGCCGCCCGCGCCGCTCGGGATCAGCATGCGGGAGAGGAAGGGGAGTGTGCTGTATAGCTGTTTCCCTTCCGACGAGCCCGAGTCCGATCATGTCTTCGAAGCTGCGGACGAGCACGCAAGTGAGGCAGGTAACGGGGTGGACTGTGCTGGCTCGGTGTATGCATACTCGCTCTATGCGCGCTCAATCGATGCAAATGCAGGCGCGCGGTCTAGCTCGCTCTCGCTGTGCGCCTCGCTCTGTGACGAGGGAAGTGCGGTGGCTGAGAGGACCGGGGTGGTTCTTGCGCGTACGGCGCTGGTGACGAGGGCGCATAGGGTTAAGGTCAGGAGTCCCGGGTTGAAGAGGAGCGTGGACGGGGCGTAGACGTAGTCTTTTACCTGGGAGTCGTGCGGCTGCAGGACTTCTGGACCTCGGAGCACTACTGGCGCCGGGCTGGAGGTATCGATGCATGCGTTGCACATGTATATAGATTTACGGGCTCGCTGCGAGCTGTGCACTTGTGCCGCTATCAAACAGTCTTGTTCCGACTGGGTTCCATCCCTTATATCTCCCAAGTTCCAAATCTAGTACTCGGACAATCTCAGCCTCCGTCCTACGTTCCTCTTGATCACGTCACGGTCCACTGCCGGCTCGGCAGCCTGGTTCTGGCGGTTTGCGTTGAGCGCCTGGCGCAGCATGCCGGCGTCGAAGAATCCGTCTAAGAAAAGGAATCAGCAATGAAATTTGGTGTGTGGTAGCAGGAAAAACGTTGAAGTACGCGTAGTGTGGGAGCGCTACGGGGGATACTGATGCTGGGGAGGAACGGCGAATGCCGGGTCAGGAAGAGTAAAACATGGACCTCTTCGGCGTGCTGGGTGCTCGAAAAGTACGTGTCTTGAGGATGGGAGTATTCTTTCGCGGACTGCTGACAAACACAGCAGTCAAGGGTTTGAAAGGGGGCGAGTGCGGAGGTGTCGGGGGCATGGACAATGAGGGTGTGCTGGGGAGGCTTGATGTGTAATCCAAGTCGAGGGATGGAGGAGAAGGGGGGAGGGGAGTCCTACATCCACCGAGACCATCGTCGTCATCGTCATCCGCGACGCTTTCTGCGGGCGTCTGGTTCTTGCCTGCCTCGAGCAGGATGTTGCGGCCGCGGCTCTTGAAGCGGCCTGCTGTTGGCCGCGCTTCTGCTTCACGTGCACGGGAGGCCATTTTGTCGGTGCTGGTACCACGGCGCTTTAGTTGGCGAAGGAGTTTGCGCACCTCGAGGAAGTAGCTCTCGAGAGCTTCGATGTAGCGCGAGGTTTGACGGTGCTTGGAGGATGCGCAGATGGAGATTGAGCCGTCTTTGACGATGTATCCGACACCGAAACCGTCCGCTGATGTTGGACCAAATCCAAATTGCCGGAGTGAAGGGTTACCGCAGTTAGATGTGGAGAGAATTGTGGTGTTGATCTTGTCCCAGCCGCCGTCGGCGAAGAGCGAGGGCATCGAGTGCTGTACCGGTGCTGGCGGCGAACTAGCGATGCTGCCATTCTCCGACATGACGGAGTTGCGGGTTGGGGATGCAACGCCATCAGGGCTTGAAGGACGCGTTGAGTCCCATCCGTCGCTGCTGGCTGCCTCAGCGCCGTCTTCGTCAATTGCGCGCTGCCAGATGCAGTAGAGGGCGTAGAGATGGCGATCGGGTCCCTGAGCTTTAGCGCAGACCCTGGTGTTCTCGGTGTGCTTTTGGCATGCTTTGCGAAGCGCTTCGATCTTCTCGGCTGCCGGGTTCTCGCCCCAGAAGGTCGTCAAGAAGTCTACCGACTCGTCTGTGACCGAGCGGATGGCCTCTGTTCGCCCATGGTAAAACATCTTCGTCATGGCTGGCTCGTAGACGCACTCAACTCTACCGTATAGACCGTAATAGGCAGCCTGGAAAGCCATCTGAACGAAGGCATCAGGTGAGAAGCCCATTGATGTCATGAAGTTCTTGCCGTAGTGTGGGAACTCGAGGGTTGCGAACTCGTTCTGCTGGATGAGATCCGCAAGACGTGTCTCAGCGAAGCGAAGCGCTGTGCTCAGCTCTGGAACCATGTCCCACTCCAGTTTGTGTGGTGTGGTTTGAACATCACCAAAGCTGTCCGGGTCTCGTTTCGCAGGGTCGGGGCTCTGAGTTGCCCACAGGCTTGGTGCACTGCCGTTGATAGTTCGCGCAAATCGTAGGATGGTGTCTGTGTATACATCTGAGGCGAATCGTAGAACGGTGTGCCCGTCAACGCCAGTGTGTTCGAAATTGATGCCCGCACTTCCATTCTTGCACACGATAATTTGCAGCTTGTCGTACCAGCGATTCGTGCAGGTGCCGACCTGCACGCCCTTCTCGACCTTGCTAGTACCGCAGAGCATGTTCGTACATAGGTCCGCGCCGTTCTGTGGCTCTGTGTAGTCTAGACACAGGATGAACAGGGCCGAATCAACGATGTTCAGGCTGTCTGAATTGTTCGAGCCTTCTTCTCTGTGCAGAACATCTCTCAGGCCGGACCAGATCTTTCGGTTTTCTGTGCTGAGAACACCCAATGCCCCCCTTGCAGCTTCCTGGATGGGAACCTCTTGCGCATCTTCTACGATGGACTGCAGGTTCAGCGTGATGTCCTTCTCAGTCATGATGAGGTCGTTGTTGTCGTCGAGGACGTCAAACCAGTAGAATTGACCATAGCACATGACAACGATGTGCTTCGATGTAGGATCCTGTCCAATTTGACATCCATTCTCTGTGGGGATTCGTGCTGTTCCGAACAGCCTCGAGTATTGGTACATGCAAAGAGGCTGGCCTCGAATCGTGTCGGGTGGCAGTTCTTCCAGTCGTACAGCTCGAACGAACGATAGCGCCGAGACAACTAGCGAGGCCGCACGAGTGACCTGGTTGTTGCGAGCGGGCGTCGGATCATCTTCGAGAAGGAAGAAGGGATTGAGGTTGAGCACCACCGGGTTGTCAAAGTTCAAGTACGAATCGTACCCTACACAATCGTCAGAAATTGTCACCCACCCACGAGATGATGAGAGTGGTTTGGGGGTGTGGAGGACTTGCAAAACTGCTCGATGTAGTTCGATTTCCCACTCGCGTACTTCTTCAGCTTCTCCTGCAGCACAGCACCGTCCGCTTTAAGGAAGTCTTCTACCGCATGCTGGCTGTCATTGTGCTCTTTGGCCGACTGAAGTGGCTTGAGAGCGGCCAGGTACTTCTTGCATGAGGCTTCTAGCTCTGGAATAGGCAGCTTCGGAAGCTTGTCCTGAGAAGCAAATGTGATGCCCGGCTTCGAGTTTGGATTTGTGGAGTTTGCCAAAGGTGCTTTTGCTTCTGCAGAGAAAGCTTGCTGGGACTCTTTTGCTGCCTCCATCGAGCGTCCAGAACCATTGGTATTGGACATGGTGGGAGTTGCCAGGGATTCGTTTAGCGATGATGGCTGTGTAAAGGTGCGAGCTGCCATGGTAGTTTTGTCAGTCAAGCGTGAAGGGGGCAGATGGAGGTGCAGATGTTGAGTAGCCGCAAGGCACTACGATAGAAGTAGTGGCAGTCCTGAAGACAGTAGGACGGCATGAGGACAGGAGCTATCTGCAAGAAGTCGACAGAGTGTGGGCATGAGAGGTTCTTATAAAGAAATGGACGAAAGGGGATAAGCTGGGCTGAAAGGAACCGCCTGACGACTAAACATGTGAACTCGACGGACAAATTTCTCGTTACAGGTAAGGTGATCCAAGAAGCTCATGTAGCCGACCGCTGACACGGAAAATGACCCGCATGGTGATGAATGACCCGACGAGCTAAGCCTACCGAACGCCCGTGCAAGGAGATGCGACTTACTTGGTAGCGTCAAGCTATAAATGAGTTGCAGATGATGCAAACGGCCGACAAGGTTTGTCGTTCAAAGAACAGTGGCTGCTGGGTCAATGTGGTTTGTTGTGTACTTACTATTCAAAGTGGGTATGATGAACAGCGAGGACAACCAGCCGGAAATGCAGTATTATCGCGGTAAAAGTGCAGAAGAATTGGACAATCTCGGCCAGGAGGATACGGAGCTCGCATGAGGCTGCCCCGAGGCGTTGGTGTGATTACCAGCAGGGTACGCGGACGAGTGGAAGTGGTGTTTAGAGATGATGCAGCGTCATCTACCGGCTAATGGCATCACAAATCGTGGGAAGCTAGGAGCAGCAGAAGCGGCGTCGCAGCGGTTCCAGGCTACAGAAATACAGCAGCTGTTATGTCAGTTCTGCGTGATTCCCTCGAGCCAGGTGCGGTCATGGCTCACGCGCGCGGCGACGCAAACGTCGTCACTGGCTGTTGCAGTGTAAACAGGGATGCGCTGAATGGCTGCAGCTCTATGCGCGCTGTCTGGGCAGCACCCAAGTGCGGGGAGTTCGGAGGTCTCAGACTCATAGTGGGGGCAGCTTGAGCTCGGGCTGTCACGTGCGGTTCTGGAGAAACGGAAGGCACGGCCAAGTCAGGCAGTCGCGGTGGGGGTTGCTCTACACGACTTTCCCCCCTGCGCGACGCGCCCGAGTCTGGTCGAGAAAAGACTGCGGTCGTTTCCAAGGAAGCTGGCAACCAGACTGGCAGCTCCGCAGAGCCGCCCGCTCACATGACCACTGCCAGCTGCCCATGACGGACCTGCTACAGGTGCTGCCCGACTTTGAGGCGAGGCCCTTCACGCACCTGCTGCCTTCGCTCGACAAAACTCTCATCACCGTCAACGACCTGCTCACTCTTGACGCGCAGGATGTCGCCAAGCGCGCCCAATTGCCTGCCGGCGAGCTGAGGAAGCTCGTCGATGCCGTGGTGCTCGCTCTACACCAGCAGCTTGGCTTAGGCGGAGAGGCTGCTGCTGAGGATTCCTTCTCTACCGCATTGGGTAACCCGGGGGACTCGTGGAAGTGTATCAGCACGCTGGACGAGAAGCTCGACGCTGCGCTTGGGGGCGGCATACCGCCTGGTTATCTGGTGGAGGTGACTGGTGAGAGGTACTTAGTGCTGCTTGTCCTTCCAATGACATGGCTGACCATTGGTAGTGGCGCTGGCAAGACGCAGTTGCTGCTCACCCTTCTGCTCGCTGTGCAACTGCCCGCACCGCTTGGCCTCTCGAAGACGGCAGTCTACATCTCCACAGAAGCCGTACTCTCCACAACCCGTCTCGCGCAACTACTTTCGGCGCACCCGGCACTCGAGAGGCTATCCCCAGAAGAACGGCCCTCGCTGGCCAAAGTACTGGCTATTCAGACCCCAGACCTCGAGTCGCAAGAGCACATCCTGCGCTACCAGCTGCCTGTTGCCATCAAGAAGCACAACGTCGGACTTGTCATCTTGGACTCCGTTGCTGCCAACTATCGCGCCGAATTCGAGAAGAAGGGCGCCAGTAATGGCGCTGCCTCGATGGCCAAGCGCGGCACGCAGCTCGTACAGTTGGGCGCACTGCTGCGAGAGCTAGCACGCACGGAAGGCATCGCGGTAGTCGTTGCCAATCAAGTCGCCGACCGCTTCACGAAGCCGCCCTCGCCACCGAACTCGAATGTCGTCTCTCGCAATACGTCTACCAATAGCCAATGCACACGCGACAACACACCCCAGCCGTCGAACCCGGCGCAGTCCATACCAGCCTCGCAGTTCGACGACAGCGTGCTCTTGTCTCCCGACCCTCTGGTCCTTGACCATCAACAGCGCTGGTTCACTGGCTGGGGTGACATTGCGCATGAAGCGCCGCATTATCTGAAGACGCCGTCGCTGGGACTGGTCTGGACAAATCAACTGGCGTGCCGAATCGCTCTGATTAAGAAGCCCGTATTTGCAAGCAGGGGGCCTCTCATTCACGTGGGGAATGGTGATGACCAGTGGAACGAGCAGGAAGAGACCCATATCTCTAACTGGCGACGCTGGGTCAAGATCGTGTTCGCGCCATGGACATCGCCAACTGAGGGTCGAGGTCTAGAGTTCGAAATCACCAAGCAAGGAATCAAAGCCGTAGTCAAGGAAGCAAAGACATGAGACAATCGTACCAGCCCGTGCAACATTGCTGTTTGAATATGCTGGCCAACGCTGCCGTGCTCCGTGACACTAGCGTGCTTTGCGAGACGACGCCACACGAACCTCTGAACATGGTCAGCAACGACACATCTGTCAACAGTGCCTCGCAGCAGAGCCCTCGATTGAAACAATACGCATCGCACGTCTATGGCACATTAGTCACATGGAGATCTACTCAGACAGCTCGCCCGCCCATCTCCATGGCGAATGCGCTGCCGAGGTCTGTTTCCCCTCCCTGACGCGTTGGAACTTGTCAGCGAGTTAGAGATGCACCGCAATGCATGGCTCAGACGTTTGGATGGCACCGGACCTACAGTCAGCTGTGGAAGCTAGTATAGCATGGCCACTATAGCTCCACCTCGTCATCTCCCAGTCCACACCTCCGTTGACTTCGTCCTCACCACCCTGTGTAGCCACCATGTCAGCCGCCCTCCAACGCGTCTCGAACATCATCTCCCTCTCCATCTCGCATCTCACGCTCAATCCCGCCGTCACAGCCTCCCTACTGTACGTATTGACAAAGGGGCCTGATAGCCTCCGCGCAAGACTCACGGACCGCTTCGCTGTTCTCCGCGACCCCTCTCGCCATGCAACCATCGTCCGCGTCCTGAAATGGTGCCTTACCCTCGGCCTCCTCAAGACTGTAAACAAAACCCTAAACCACCTCGCGCTCAACAACTACCGCCTCAAGTCCGTGTCGGCACAATGGAATTGGGACAAGGAGATTGCTGTCGTGACAGGCGGCTGCAGCGGCATCGGGGCTTTGATCGTAAAGCGGTTGGTCAGTCGCGGCGTCACAGTCGCAATTCTGGACGTCCAGCAACTCCCCGCTGACTTTCAAGGCTGTATGAGTACATGGTCTGCGAGAGAAGGCACAAAGCTGACCTTCTGCACAGACGCGCATATCCGGTTCTACAGCTGCGACATCACCGACCCTTCGGCCGTCGCGGACGCAGCAAGCAGGATCAAGAAAGAATTGGGAAGTCCGAGTATTCTCGTCAACAATGCGGGGATACTCTCGGCGCACACGATTCTCGCTACGCCCCACGAGTATCTGCGCAAGATCTTCGATGTTAATGTGCTGAGTAACTGGACCACGGTGCAGGCGTTCCTGCCAGATATGCTTGCGCAGAACAAAGGCCATGTTGTCACGGTGGCCAGCTCAGCGAGCTATGTCAGCGTAGCGGGCATGACGGACTACTGCGCGACCAAGGGCGCGGTACTGGCGTTCCACGAAGGTACCTTCCCCCTCATCTCTAACACCTCCAATACTTGGCACTGGCGAGAGCACGATCTAATCATGCATAGGTCTAAACCAGGAGTTGAGACTGTCGTACAATGCCCCCGCCGTCCTCACAACCTCCGTCCACCCCGCCTGGGTCCGCACACCGCTCCTCGCGCCCGTGGAGCAGGAGCTCAAGAAGCGCGGCGCCGTGATCATGGAGCCGACCGACGTTGCGGACGCAGTGGCCAAGCAGGTATTTAGCTGTCGCGGTGCGCAGGTATTCCTACCCGGGACCGCGGGCAAGATTGCGTGGATTCGCGCGCTGCCGAACTGGGTGCAGGAGAGAGTTCGGACGGGGGTTTCGAGGACGATTACCGAGAGTGTGGAGATTGGGGGGATGTAGATGGTGGAGATGATGTAAGGGTACTCACGGGCGACAATGCAGAAGACTATATGGAAGTCGGGGATCAGGACTGCTTCCGCATCGCCCTAGAATTAGTCGGTATGAGAATCGAGGATGATACAGATCGCTCAGCACAACCAACAGTTAAGAAGAAGAAGAGGGTGTACAAGATTAGCTGAGAGATAAGCAATCCTACCTCTCCACACGTAGAGAGCGCCAGAATGGAGCTAAGGGTAATGTCTTTCTACTACAGTGCTCTGCCCCTACCTCTCTTCTCTTGCAAGGCAATGTATCAGAATCTCCTGAAAGAGAGCTCCAATCTAACTCTACAAAGTACGAAGGCTGCAGAGAGACCTAATGAGGCAAGCGCTGTCGAATCTCTCCCATTACCTACTTCATACTTCGTAATGGGGTATGCTCCTACCCTGCAATCCCATCATCGGCGCCTCTCTCCGCCCACTCCTCATTAGCCAGTCCAGCAATTTGATAGCAGGTCCCGGACTTGTACATCTGGTGTGGAATACACGCGCACTCTTTCCACATTGCTCCCGAGTACGACTATCGACATCCAGATATGATTCAACGCCATCCACGAAGCTTGAACCAGCTTCGTCTCACCCTAGATACGAGATGGCGCGGAGCTCTAAGTCGTGACTGCTTATCTGTAGCGTAGCATTTGCGGCGTCGTTCTGTGTGCGCGACTACGCCTCCTCTCATGTCGCGGATCAAGCACCGTGGAGCGGTTTGGGAGCTATGAGGCTGCCGCTAAGGATGGCCGAGGTATATTGCTTGTTCTCTGTTCTGTTGCTTTCATCTCCCTGGACTTTTCGATATTTTTCGTTGTATCCACCTTGTTGGTTCTCCGAGATTGAGTTGCATTGAGAAGCATGTCCACCACGGTCAAGGTAGCAGTCACGCAGCACGAGCCCGTGTGGTTCGATCTCCAGGCTACGGCCGACAAGACGCGTTGCTTGATCGAGGAGGCAGCGAGTAATGGCGCGAAACTCGTTGCATTTCCTGAGGTCTGGATCATGGGATATCCAGTGTGGATATGGTGAGTTGGAGTTGGTATACCCTTTTCCTACTCCCTGCTTCGTCTCCAGAATCTGTCTCGCCTCGTCTAGACATGCTCACGACCCCAGGGCGCGCCCTATCGACCCTCCGCTAGCGACCAAATACATCAAAAACTCCCTCTCCTACGACTCTCCAAAGATGGCACAGATCTGCGCCGCCACCGCAGAAGCCCGCATCGAAATTGATTGTAGCGATTTTGGTCGGCAACGACTAAGTTCGAGTTTCTTGGATCGTACCATGAAAGGAGTGCTTTTGATAAAGATGCTCAACTCCAATTGGCAAATGTCCAGATGTTTGCAGGCCCCTCCACGACGTGTTGTGCGAAACGAAGGGCCTCTATGAGATTGTAATCATCACCTGAAGCTCGAACACCAAAAAAGACCACTTCTGCGAAATTAGTAATGCTTCTTTTCAGATCGCGTCGACGATCATCTCCAATATTCAGTCTTACTGTGGAGCCGTGACGGCTCGAGGCTGATTGATGCCGCTTGCCCTCATTCGGCCGTAGCGCCGGTCGAGCTAACACACCCGTTGACAGCATGTCGACCATTGACTTTGCACTGCACAGTTTGCAGCTCCGTTCTGCCATCAAAAGCTCGCCTGAAGCCATCCCGCGCATCAGAGCATCTCATTTGTCTCCTTGTTTCGTTTCTTGAGCGGCCCAGGCCCACCCACACGCGAATTTTGGGCAGAGTAAAGTGAGTGCGAGTCGACGTCTTCAGCGCGTCATTGGCGCAGCACGACGCCTTTACCTTGGCCCTACTAATGCGCACACAGATCGCCCACGTCGCCTTCACCATGGCCGATCTGCAGGAGCTCCTTCAACGGCTCAATGGCGGCGGTGCTTCTGGTGGCAACCACCAACAGCTCCCGTCCAGCCAGCAACAGCACCCTCACTACCAGCAACCCTCGGTCTCTTCGCCCATCTTCTCGCCCGCACCGGGTGGACCCGCGCCTCACCATCCGTCGCACATCCTGTCGCCCAACATGTCGTCTGCGAACACGCCCGCGCCCGAACACGGCGCCGGGCCTGTGTCGCAGCAGACGCCGCAGCAGCAGTCGGCCAACCTGCTGAGCCTGCTGCGCTTCAACCAGCCCGCTCTCGGCCAGCGCAGCGTCTCGCAGCAGCCCTCGCCGCAGCAGGCAGCCCTCGTCCCGGCCCACGGCCGCACTGTCTCGGCCTCGGACTTTGTCGCTGGCTTCATGGGCAACCGGTCGGACTCGCAGGGCGCTGTCCCCGCGGTGCCGTCTGGCGTGCAGTCTCCGCCCGCCCCCGTCGCCGCTGAGAACCCCCAGGATCTGCTGCTGCGTCTGCTGAACCACCCCAAGCCCCCTCAGTCGCCCGCCCGTTCGTCGCGCGCCTCTCCTGCCGCCTTTTCGCCGCCAGTCTTCTCCCACATGCCTGAGACGGCTGTGGACGCGCACGCGCAGGATCTGGCCGACGCAGCGCAGGAGAAGCTCGCCGCCGAGCCCGCGGGTAATGCTGCGGCGCACTTCTTCGCCAACGATGCTCGTGCCCCTGAGCCTGCTTCGCTCGCGCCCAAGTTCACCTACGTCAATCCCTTCGACCAGCTCGCCGCCGCCAGCCCCCGCAACCGCACGCCCGTCGCCGAGCCTTCGCGCGCCCCACCGAAGATGCAAATCCTCCAGCCCAAGCACGTCCTGCAGGCTACTGCCGCCGAGCAGGCTCTCGCCCACTCACACGAAACTGTGGCTGAGGCTGTCAGCGATCTCGGCGAGCAGGTCAACCAGCAGATCGAGGAGGCGCTCGCCGAAGCCGAGGGCAAGTCTGCTGCTCAGATGGAGCAGGAGCTCAGCAACGTCACGGCCGACGAGGTCAAGGAGATTGAGGAGACCATGGTCGATATCGCTACCGAGATCACCAAGGAGCTCGAGCAGGAGAGCAACAAGCGGGAGTTGGAGCAAGCTGTACCCATGCCTCTTGCCGCTGCCTTGCAGCAGGTCGCTGCCGAGGTGGCTGACGCTGATGTTGTCGAGAACTGGGAGACTGCTGCGGCCGAGGAGAGTGTCGCAAAGGGTGAGGACCAGACGGTAACAGTCTACCGATTCCCGATGCGTGCCTTCGCCTCCATCACTGTCCAGGACATGCCGCCTCGACGAGTCTTCTTCCAGCCCGAGTTGCTCATGGATATTGCCAGAATCAAGAAGGACTTTGACCAGATCGACCGTTCGCTGGTCTCCGCCAGCAAACACTTCATTGTTTACACGCTTACCAAGAAGGGTGGGTTCCGCATCATTCGCCAGGACAACGGCGAATACCGCCAGGTCTTCGAGAACCACCAGGAACGCATCTTCAACATCGCCATCTGCAACGGGGGCGATGACGCTCAGCAGTCTCTCGAGAGCATTCTTGGCATTGGTGTCAACGGCACTGTCTTCTGGACCTCCCTTGACCCCGCTCGGGAGGATCAGTTCGGGGAGAACCTTGACTCTCAGGGTCTTTTGCTCCCGCCATCGCCTTCCCAGGACGATAATACATCTGGCGGTCAGCTGAAGACCCGCGCCAAGCCATCTTCGCGTCATCCTGAGTTCTTTGCCGTCGGCCGCGGCAAGTCTATCCACATCGTCTTCCCTCGCGTTGCTGCAAGCTACGTCCGCCAGAAGTCCCGCATCTGCCACACCGAAAAGTATCTCAAGGAGCGATCCCTCAAGATCCTCACTGGGAAGGCCGGCAAGGATTTCACCTTCAGCGAGGATGACACTGTCATAGTTTCTCTCGACAAGGCCGGACGCATGCGTTTCTGGGACATTCGCACTCTTACCGTCCCTGAACTCGGCATTCCTGGCAGCGCGCCCAAGACTGTTGAGGTCTCGGACACCCTGCTCGAGTTCCACACCACTACACCAAACGCCAAGTCGTGGCCTACGTCAGTCTTCTTTTTCGACAAAGACAAGCCGTATACTAAGGGTATTGCGCTGCGCTACGTCATGGTCGGCATGAAGCAGAACCACTCCTTCCAGCTGTGGGACCTTGGTCTCGGCAAGGCTGTCCAGGAGATCAACCTTCCCCACGGTAACGAATCCGATGCCATCTGCAGCGTCTCGTTCCACCCCAAGACTGGCATCATGGCTGTTGCTCACCCCACGCGCAATTCGATCTTCTTTGTGCACGTCTCCTGCCCCAGGTACAACTTGCCTCTCCTGAGCCAGGCTGAATACATCTCTCGCCTCGCAAACAAGGGTGCACTGCCCCCTGTGAACGCAACGGCTATCATGACTAGTATTACTGAGTACTCGTTTGCTTCCAAGGGTCAGATCAGGAGCCTCCACATGCTCAACGAGCCCGCTGGGCCCGTTGATGCTGACGATTCTGACAACGCCGCCTTATTCGAGCTGTATGTCATGCACTCCAAGGGTGTCTGCGTCCTGCGCATCCGCCGTAGCGATTTGGGATGGAAGAAGGAGATTGGCGAGCCTCTGAACCCGAAGGAGGCTGAACAGGAGGGTATCATTACCATCTCCCAACTCAAGCCTCCTGCTCCTGTCACTGCTACTGGTGACGAGTCTTCCACCGCTGGTGACGTGCCCACAGCTCCCAGGTCTGTATCTGACCGCTCTGTCCGCGAGAGCACGAAGAAGGAGAACAGCACCGCTTCGAGACAGTCAATGACGCCGGAGGCTGCGATGCGCGCCTCCACTCTTGTTAAGGTTGAGAGCAAGCAGGACGCTGCTCGCGCCGCGATTATCAACGGCGGTGCTGCCGACAAGCCCGAAAAGAAGAAGAAGAAGCGCACCGCAGCCGAGACTGCCTCTCAGGCTTCAACCTCCACTCGTGCTGCTCCCTCGTCTTACGCGCAAATTGCTCAGGCACCGGCCCTAGCCAAGTCACCTGCGCCTGAACCGACCCCGGCGTCTGCTCCTACTCCCAAAACTGCACCAGCTGCCGTGCCCGCGACCGCAGTGGCCTCCGATACTGAGGTCCCCGAGTGGGCTAAGCAGCTCATGGGCAAGTACATGCAGCAGTCCGCTCCTGCGCCTGCTGCAGCCGCAGCACCAGCTGAGTTCGACGAGAAGAAGCTTGAGCAGGTCGTCTCATCTGAGATCACCAAGGGCTTCTCGCGCGAGTTGGACGTTATGTACAAGCGCTTCGATGAGGACAAGCGTGTCATGAACGCTGCCAACGGAGCCAAGCAGGAGGCCATTCTCCGTCTTGTGTCCAGCACTTTGACCGAGAACGTTGAGGGCGTCATCCGTAAGATGGTTGACGAGAACATTCGCAATGTTCTGCTCCCTGAAGTTCTCGCGCAGACATCCTCAACTCTCGAGCAGAGCATCGGTAGCAACCTCAAGACCGCCCTTGGTCCTCAGCTGTCTAAGGAGATTCCAGATGCCGTGTCTCGCGCTCTGAAGGCTCCTCAAATTTTCCAGACTCTCTCTGATCAGGTCGCCAAGAAGGTCTCCAGTGGCTTCGAGCCTATTGTCGTTGCGTCTGTCGGATCTGTCGTTACTCCCGCCATTGCCAAACTCACCAACATGATTGAGCAGCAGATCGGCGAGCAGCTCCGCCAATCCCAAGTTCAGCGACTCGAGGACGCAGCCAAGATCACTCAGCTCACCGATACCGTGCACACCTGCTTGGACACCATTCAAACGATGCTCGCCACCCAGACCGAGCTCCAGGCTCAGATTGCTAAGCTGCAGCAGTCCATCGCCCAGGCACCCTCTCAGGCACCCTCTCAGGCGCCTACACCCAGGAGGGAAGTGGCACCTCCCAAGCACAAGACTCCTGAGGAGTTGGAGATCGAGTCGATCACCAGGCTCCTGACCGAAGGCAATTACGAGCAAGGTACCATGCAGTGGCTCCAGTCGCCGCGCACTGATGAGCTCTTCGACGCCATCTTCGTTCGTTGCAACCCGGGCTACCTGAGGCAAGTTAGTCCCTTGCTCGTCTTGTCGACCGGCGCAGTCGTTTCTGAGCCGCTCGACAACAACCTGGAGCAACGCCTGGCCTGGCTGGATGCTGTTCTACAGAGCGTCAATCCCCACGTAAGTCACTTGCCCACATTCTTGTACGATCGCATGCTGACCAATCACAGGACAACGAGATTCGCGACATTGTCCCCAAGATTATGGAGGTGATGATTCAGCGCTTGACTGCCAAATACATCGAGCTTAACGAGACGACACCTGGTACCCCTCTTCTTCGCCGCATCTCGGCTCTCGTCAGCCGTTGCAACGATATGACCCGTGCTACGCGTGGTTGAGAAACAGTGACATGACATGGACCGTGTAGGTGAAGATGTGATCTTGCGCTGGAACGCCTTGATCTTGTTCAGCCTCCACCGTTCACCGTCCGGCACTCTCTCACCCGTAGCGCATGCGTCATGCAAGTCACACGGTCTCTTTCATTAGGTGTATGGAGTCCGCATTCATTTTCGAGCTATTACTAGCGAGCGCAAGGTCATGTGCAGATAGATGGCATTGGCAGGCATTGGTCCATCATCGGCATTTACACGGTTTGCGAGTCGGCGTCAAGGGTACATGGAGCTGGAATGCCCATGGTCTTCATGGCGTCTATGATCGACTTGTGGCATTTGTGCGGGATGGCTGCATGGCTGGATGGGTGTCTGAGCAGCAGCTTCGAGCTGGTTTAGCGAAGAGATCTGGCATGTGCATGGCATAATTGAGCGACGTAGTACTGTAATGACTCACAATTGGCTTTCACGATTTCTCCCTCCCGTCCTCGAAGTCTTGTTTTTCTTCTCACATCTACGTCTGCCACTGTGCCCTCAACGACTGATTGAGAGCAGCCTACCTACACATTACGTCCCAGCGCCGCCTCTCCCTCGGCAAATTTCCTCTTCTCCTCCAACGTCACCTGCTGTAGCGCAGGATGATCAGCAACCGTCCCTTCCCTCGCATCCGCCGCCTCAACAGGAACATGGTCCCGAACCACAAGCCACGTAGGATACACACTCAGCAGCAGCAACGCCGTGGTTACGCCCAACGGCACGCGCCCGCCCTCCCACTTCCGCGTATTCAGCCCAAACGCAACGGCCTGCCCGAAGCTCTCCTGGCCCCTCAGCACGCCCGCAAACCGGCTCAGCTCGGCCATGTCGTCCGTCTTGGTCGCGAGCAGGTAATACAGCCAGTTCTGCAGCGCCTGGCGGGCAAAGTCCCACAGCATCAGCACGCACAAGGCCTGCGCGAAGCCCGCGTCGGCCCAGTCGAACTCGGGCCGCGTGCGCGTGTACTTCTCCTGCATGGCCCAGCCGTACGCCCACGCGACGGCGTGCAGGCCGACGACGTAGAAGAAGGACCAGGTGATGCGGGTCTTGACGCGCAGGCGGCGGGCGTCGAGGAAGGTGCTGATGAGCAGCGAGGACAGCAGGGTGGCGGCGTTGGATGCGAGGCCGATGAGGGCGCGGGCGCGCACGCCGAAGTAGTACGCTTTGAAGTTTGAGCTGTACTGGTTGAAGTAGGCGGCGTAGAAGACGGGGAGCAGGAGCAGGACGTCCCTGCGCGTGCTGACGCGCCAGAGGGCTTTGAACTCAGCCTTGAACGAGGTTGAGCGTTGCATTGTCACGCGGCTGCCGTCGGAGCGCTGGACTTTGTGCGGAGGGCTGAGCGCCAGCGCGAGCGGGCAGGCCACGCACTGCAGCGCGATGAAGACGAGGTACACCTGGTACCCGACTTTGCCCTTCTTCTTGGCGGCGGCGCTGTGGTTCAGCGCGAGGACGATGGCGCCGCCGACCAGGGGCCCGCCCGTGCGGAACCACAGCCAGATGTTCATGTACTTGCCTCGCTTGCCGGGCTCGGGGTAGCCGAGTGCGACTGCGCCTTCGCTGACCCAGAACAGACCCGCGGAGATACCGCAGCACACTGCGCCGACGAGGACGAGCCAGACGTTGCCGTAGCGATTGTTAGCGTACAGGCCGGCGGAGTAGATGGGGTAGCCGATAGCGCCCAGGAACAGCGTATTAGCGAAGCCGATGCGGTTTGCGATTGGGCCGCCGAAGAGGCAGAAGAAGCCCATGATGCCGAAGACGAGCGCGTTGGCGGCGTTAACGAGGTACGGGTCGAGTGCTCCTCCGGCCCCAAGGTCGTTCATGGCGTTCCATAGACCGGGCGCGAGGAAGCCCACGCCGCCAATGACGCAAGCATTGAAGAGCGTGCCGTAGTACCATTTGCGCGTGGAGTCGTCAATCGATGGCGAGTCTGAGATGGGGAGAGAGACATCTTCAATTGAAGGTGCCTTGGCGGAGTCATGTGTCGCCATTACGACTAGACGATGCCTCGATGAACGGTCGCGAGACAGGATACGCACGTCCATGAGACACAGCGAGCGTCGCTGTCTTTATATCTTCCACACACATGCGGCATGGTAGCATAATCGTTACATTTTGCCATGCCAAGATGAAGGATTCAGAATTGGTACTTCGACATACAGAAAGGCCCATTCTTTCGAAGATGTTGACGATGTCGACATCGCAGGGTTGTGATTTCGCAAGCAAAGCGGCGGCAGCTTGTACGTTCACGGTAGGAGTTCCACTTATATCCGCGCTGCTACACCAAGAGTGGAAGGTAGTCCTGCACGAAGTGCGTGTCCTCGCAAACCCATCAGTCCGGCGTGGTGTCGTGATAGTCGCGATACTCCAGAGGCTTGATCTCAAAGCCAAAGAGTTCTCGTTTCGGCTTGGTTCTTCCGATAACGTGCTGTTGCTGTTGGGTAAGGGGATTTCAGTGGTCGCTTCTAATAACTCGAGGTGCTCACCGAACTTCACACACACTACACCCTGATCTTTGACTTTGTTCAATTCTGACGCCTATCTACATGGCTCCAAGCTCTGCGGCCAGGCCATATCTAGTATCTACAGTCTCGGTCCAAGTCACGACAGGTAGTTGTTGGCCTTGAGCCATTCCCTAACGACAGCCTCGTCCCTCTTAGCGTACTTCGCGTAGCTCCTAATGGTATCGTCGATGACCTCGAGACCCTTGTCGTAACCGCGAGTGTCCTTGTTCTTGAAGAAAGCCGCTATGTCGTCCGCGATCTTGTCATCAGCGAACTTGTTCAGGCCGAAGCGCAAGAAGCGCTCGAGAACAACGAGGTTACCCGACAGAGCAGGGTAAACAGTCTGGTCCCAGTTATCACGGACGTACTTCCATACTTCAGGACGGACCTTGGAGTTGTTGGCCAGCGCAATGGTACCGGAATGCTTGTCTTGGGTGGCGACCTTGTCCGAGAAGATGAACTTCAGGAAGTCCTGAGCAAGTTCGGGTGTCTGGACGCGGCCCAGAGAGACTAAGCAGATCTCCTTGCCATCGATTGATGTTGTCGAGAGGTACTCCTTCTGGACAGCCTTGTAGGCGGACTCTCCACCGTTCTTGACCGCAATGCCGAAAACGGCGCGGCGGAGCGAGGGGTGGATGGCCCACTTGTCAGACCCAGAAGTGTAGGCCTCGAAGCGCTTCAAGGCCTCATCGACCGTCGCCTTGTGGCCGACCAGACCAGCAGACAGGATGAGCGATGCGCGAAGCTGACCAGTGAGGAAGCCTTCGCCATCCTTGAACTCCCAGCCGACCTTCTCGACTGCAGATGTGATGAGCTTGAGGTGGTACTTCCTCAGAGCGTCGCTGACATCATCGCTGCCAGAGAGAACGCTGCGTACGTTGCCGATGTTGGTGAGAATCTGCGACCAGACTAAGTAGTCCGACTCGTCCTGGAATTTCTCCACGAGCGCAAGCAGGCCAGCGGTAGAGCCAAACCCAGCGATAGAGTTGGCGTAAGCATCTCCAATAATGCCAATCTTGTCCTGCACTGAGAGCTCGTGGCGAGACTCTCCTAGCTTTACAAGGCGCTCAGGTGGGTAGTTGGTCCTGTAGAATCCAGTGAGGTTCTTGTTGAGCTGGTAGAAGCCATCATCGACATTGCGGATGGTCTCTTCCTTCTGCGTCAATGCACCCATCTCGTGGGCAGATGCTGTCGAAGGAGAAGAGCCGGCGTGCAGGCCCAACGGAATCCACCACACTGTCGAATCTTCCTCAGGCTTGACATCACCGGCCAGCAGGAAACGCTGTTGGCGAATGCCGATCTGGCCAGGCTCTTCAGCTACGGTAACAACAGGGAAACCGATCTTGCGGACCCAGAAGTCCATAAAGCTACTGACGTCCTGGCCAGAAGCCTTGCTTAGGGCGGACCACAGGTCGTTCGTTGTGGCGTTCGAGTACTGGTGAGCCTTCAGGTAGTCGGCAACACCCTGGAGGAACACCTTCTCACCAAGATGAGCGCTCAGCATGCGGATGACAGAGCTGCCCTTCAGGTAACTGATGTGATCGAAGATCTGGTCGACCTCAAGACCATCGTACACCGGGACCTCGATAGGATGGGAAGTGCGAAGCGCATCGAGTGCGAAAGCTTGTTGCACAGAATCAGTCTACACACGTTGTCAGCCATCTTGGAGCAATAGTACCTCGTGCTCTTGAACGTACGACGAACTGGCCCCACACATTCCAATCTAGATGATATTAGCCGTGCCTTATTCTGGCTTATTGGAGACTTACCAGGGTACAAGTGGTCAATGGCAAACCATCCAACCCAGGTGGCGAAACCCTCATTAAGCCAAAGCTCGCTCCACCAATCCATTGTGACCAGGTTGCCGAACCATTGGTGAGCGAGCTCGTGAGCAACAACGTATGCCACTCTGTTGCGATAGCTGTCTGCTGAGGTCTCGGGATCAAAGAGTAGTGCAGTGGTACTGAGGTTGATATTAGCCTTCTCTCCGTCCAGCATCTCAGCTTTAGCACTAACCGGTAGGTGATGAGGCCCCAGTTCTCCATAGCGCCGTGTGACTAGCATTCCAGGTCAGCTCAACATTCATAACATAAGAGTCAGGGGTACGTATAATTGGCTGGTCAATCAGCACAAAAACACGTACACCAATGGTGAGCACTCACGAATTCGTGGACAGCGAGTAAATCGACCTTGGGAAGCGGGTAGTCGACCTGGAAGACCTCCGAGAAGTAGTCAACGATCTTGTGGCAGTTATCCAGCGCGAACTCTCCCTGCTTCTTCAGTCCTCGGGTAGTGTAGACCCTGACAGGAATGCTCTTGCCGTTGTACTTTCGCTCGGTGAAAGCCTCGACATACTCGAAATCACCAATGGCCCAGGCCAACAGGTATGTCGACATGATGGGTGTGGTCTCGAAGACAACCGTGTGGAAGCCATCGCGCTTGCTCTCCTTTGTCTCCTTCTCTGGCATGTTGCTGAGAGCGACCTGGTCTTTCGGAACCTCGATCTCAACGTCGAAAGTAGCCTTGAGGTTAGGCTCGTCGAAGCAGGGGAAGGCTCGGCGGGCGTCGCATGCCTCGAACTGGGTGCTGAACATGTAGTGGAACTCGTCGTCCTTTGCAACGGAAGCTGGGACTTCACCCTTGGGCGTGTACTTGGAGCGGTAGAAACCAGCCATGATCTGTGTAGCTGTCAGCGGTTCCTCTGGCAGTCATAGGGAAATATTATCGTACGTTGTTGATAGTTCCCTCGAACTTGACCTCCAGAGTCGCATCGCCCGAGTAGTTGATCTTCTCTCCGAAGTCAAGTGTAACGCGCTGGCGCTTCTCATCGTAGGATATATGGTTCGCTGGCTTGGTGGCATCACCGGCCTTCAGCTCAGCGCTGTGGACCTTGAGCTGGTGGGCATTGAGCACCAGCTCAGAGAAGCCATCGTCCTTTACGATCTTGGTCTTGATGTTGACAGTGCCCTTGTAACCGAACTTGCCGCCGAACTCGATATCGTAGAGAGAGATGGCGTAATGAGAGGGTTTGGCCCTGAAGGAGCTGCTATTAGCTTCGTGATGCTCGAAGTAGCCAGTGTCACGTACCACGAGGGGAGGATGTCGCGATCTGAGGCCATGTTTGTGAAGCTACTAGTGACTTCGCTCTGGCAGAACCGTTTCTGAACACTCAATGCAGCTGGTTGCGCAACTGCAAGTCTCGGCCTTTGCACACGTGAGGTGAGATGAAGCTCTGTAGCTCGTGTGGTTGAGCTTGAGAAACGCTTAGCAGCGGCTGCAGTGCTACTCAGCGAAGTGAGGTAGTTTTTACGGCAAGAGACTGGTCTAGGCGAAATCTTAATCCAGAGATTTGGGCGAGAGCTAAGTCTCGAGACGTGAATAAGAGACGCCAGCTTTAAAGAAGGAAGGAGCGAACGGAGTGAACGCGGCGGTGCAGGTGGGGAAGAATGGTGCCGCATGCCACCGCTCGCTCGGGAAGGTGGTGCTCGACGCGGGAGCCGCTCTGTTCAGAGAACGTCCAGGTCCGCAGCGATAGAGTTCGATAAAGATATGATGATACCGCACAAACTGAGACCTCGATGGCAACTTTCACACAGCAACATATTTCTACGCTTGATTGAGAGCCTCCAAGTCATGTAATAACTGCTCTCAACGCGCGATGGTACGCGCTGCGGGGCCTCGGATATTCTGCTCACAGCTTAGCGCGGGGCTCTTCTGGATAGCATCAGGTAACGAGATAAGAGTACGAGTAAAGGTGGGAAAATACTGCCTGTGGATAGTAAAAAGAAACTTTACGTAGGCTTATCGATACCAGCCCAGAGTACATCGACCGGAACGCAAAGCTACTGGTGCAGTATATGTTCAGTATGAGCTCAAAAGCGCCTGTGATCATGAATGATTAGCACTACACAACTCCGATTCGGCACCATGAGTGTATAGATCGCTTGATCTATAGGCCATGCTATGTTCTCGCTTAAGTCTTGAAGATAGTAGACAACGTGACGCCATGCAAATGCCACAAAGCCGAGCGCCTCCCATGCAATAATGCAGTGTCATTATAACAGGCTCCAATACAGCAAGACTTTCGGAGCGCCGTAGATGCCGTTGCTCCTCGTCCGTCCTATGCTCTCCTTGTGTTCCTAGATCCGGATCAAGACGTCCAGACACTGTATCCTCCACTCCTTCTTCCCCAGCAGCCCCTTAACCCACTCATTCATTGCGCCCGGACTCGCCTTCCCTCTTACTCCGTCGACTGCGCCCTTGACGACCTCCTGTGCCGTGTTCGCAGCCGCCTGCGCGAGCACGCTGGCTGTCTCCATGAGCGGCGTTGTCTCGTTCAGCGCCAGCCCGGCTGTGTCGGGGAGCGGCGGATCGAACCAGGGCGTGTGGAAGTCGAACAGCGCAACGACGAGGATGAAGAGGAGTAACGAGCAGTAGACGCAGGGCCGGTTGAGGAAGTATGTTGCGGAGATGAAGAGGACCAGGTAGACGGGCGATGCATTTGTGCGTAGCCTGAGAGGATTAGTACGAGACCTTTGCTAACAGACGATATCCAACTTACAGAAAGAAGAGCACGGGTATCCAGCTGCGAAGACAGAACATTGTAGAGTCGTGGGCGGAAATGCGCGGGCAGTGAGTCTTCAAAGGACGATCACAGCCACGATAAGATTGGGACCCGTGAGCGCGCAGCTCAGAAGTGAAACAGCGAGTGAACGTGTATTAATACGAGTGATACGGCGCGAAGAAAGGAAACGTGGGGAAGGCGAGTGACGTGCGATAATGTTGTCTCAGGGTCGCCTGGCAGGCGCAATCGTTGAGGCTGATTGACACGTGCGGCGCGCCACGGCGGACTTCCTCTGGGTGACGCGCGATTGGCCTATCAACGCTGCATGCAATGCGCAACAATGATTTGTTGACAGTGTTCTGCTTTGATAAATCTGCAATGCGATGGTACATAACGCTACATAGCTGCAGTGAACCATTGCCAGCCACCGACCGTCCTGCCCATGTCCGTTCATACTCCTCAGTTCATGCAATTCGTACAACAGCTACCCAGGCTCGTGCCGTCCTTCTGAGTCCGGACCAAGATAGCCTTCCCAAACGCCAATAGTCCAATATCAAAGTACACAAAGCTTGCGCGCGCCAATCGTCGGCGTCCGAATCGAAAATTCAGGTGTTGGCCAAGTCTCGCGGAGCTTCTAAACAGGGAGGTTGAACTTCTTCCCCTGGACGACCCTAGCGTGTGTCAACATTGCATCGCAAGCACGATATCGCAGATTCTTACTTTGTATAGTAGATGTAGAAGAAATCAGAGTACAGGATTGTCTGAACAATACCAGCAATGACCGCAATTGGGTCGTAGAAGCGCGGCACCTCAAAGAAGTACCTGTAGATCCAATTGGGGATGTACAGAGCGCGGTAAGCACCGAGCGCAAACAAGTAGTGCGTTGTAATCGTCTCGGCTTCACCGGTCCTTTGTAGCATGAAGAGCTGTGGCAGGATAGCAACCGATTCAAGCCAGATGGAGAATGCCCACATGATCTGCGCACCTCGTCAGCTTCCTATCATACCCTTTTTCTTATTTCAACTCACTTCCGTCAATGTGTACTTGTACGGGAACAGCACCGCCAGCACCGTGCTGAAAGCCAGCAGGTATTGTACTTTGAACGTATCGAGGTTCGGGTCGTGGGTAGGCTTAAAGTCGTTGAGCATGAGGTATACGGTATACGCAGAGGTGCTGATAAAGACGATCTTGAAGATGGTATTGTACAGCGCATGCGGGTCGTAGAAGGTCCAGAGGAGGTCGATGTAGCGACTGAGGTAAACAATCAAGTACAGGAACTGCGACTTGAAGGAGATACCTGCCGCGCTCTGTTCGGCTTGTCAGGTTTCACATAGACTGCATCTCGAATCCATTGAACGTACACTGGAGGTCTTCATCTTGTGCAAAAGTATCAGGATTGACAGTAGATGGGACAGGTCCCCTACACGACCCTTGTTAGTATCGCAAACTCGAGGATGTGAGCTTTAAGCTTACCCAACAGCCTGAAGAGGTTCATCATGACGATGCACCCTTGGCTGATTTACGATTTGTGGTGAAGTGCAGCTACTCGAGCGTCGTTGAGGACTGGACGTGTGCGCGACGTTGAATAAAATGAACACGTTTGGGGCATCTGCAAGGCATGGATTGGGGAGCTGATCCCTGTCAGTGCCAAGAAAAGAAACAGCCCCCCGAGTCCCTGTCACGGGAGATCAGACGTCACTGCCGCAGCACCGGACTAGGAAGGTCGCGAAAACCTTCTTGATAAAAAGAGGCTTGCTGCAGACACGTCTCTAATGCACCCAAGGAAACTTGAATTCTGTGGGCGGCACATGCTCATTGACAGGTTACAGCGCCGTCAGACACTCCCGCGGACTTTGGAAGCCCTCGATTGCAAACCCAAGATCATGCAACGACATGGCATATCTACTGGGCTGGAAAGACATCTTGCGTCCCATTCGTGATGGCTATCGTCATCTGTTTCCATCGCCAGACACGGGTCCAACACCAGAGGAACGTCAAAAGCAACGTGCTCTCGATCGGCTGAAAGGGTTCACCTACTTTGACACCTTCGAGCAGCTGGAGGCGTGGACCGACGCAGACACCGATCCATTACAGCGAGCCAACACGCCTTTGTTGGTGCGTTCGGGTAGAGAAGGCGAAGACCTAGGCAAAGCCAATGTCCTACTGTGCCACGACTACGCCGGCAACTACCACGACCATGAAGGCACGTCGAGCGTCGGTCTGGACGAGGAGAAGTATACGTGTGAGTATCTGCAGTACATCGATACTCTTATATACTTCTCGCACAAGCTTGTATGCATTCCGCCACCCACCTGGACCAACACTTTGCACCGCAATGGAGTAAAGGCGCTTGGCACAATACTCATTGAGCCGCAAACGCCAGACTCAGAGAAGTTGTTGCAGCATGGTGCTGATGGCCTATCCTTCCCACTAGCTACAAAGCTCGCCAAGATTGTTGAGCACCACGGGTTTGATGGCTGGCTGGTGAATATCGAGAAGTCGTTCCCAACTGCAAGCTGGGATGCAAACGTCCTAGCAGCCTTTCTTCAACAACTGAAGTCGGAACTTGGAGCCGGGAAACAGCTCATCTGGTGAGCTGCACACATTTGCTTTACGGGTCTTTTTAACCTCCTAACAGGTACGATGCTTTGACTATCTCTAACAAAATATCCTATCAGAACGCTCTCAACGGACTCAATCTACCCTTCGTGAAGGCTTGTGGCAGTATCCTGGTAAACTACTGTTGGAAAGAAAATGACGCTGCAGACTCACTGCGCCAGGCCCTTCAAGCAAGTCTGCCCCCACATCAGATCAACTTTGGGATCGACGTATGGGCACAGAACACGACCAAGCTAGCGCACCCGCGCGTTACTTATCCTGAGTATGGGGGTGGCGGTACCAACACTGGCGTGGCAGTCGCGAAGCTTGCGGAACTAGGGCTCTCGGCTGGGATCTTCGCACCGGCCTGGACGTTCGAGCACTTCCCCGGTCATGGAAGGGACATGGAGGCCACAGTGTGGGATGGAGAGAACCTTCCAGATGATATTGACTGTGCGTGTGGCGATTGTGGTAAGCGACATCGACCGAATAAAACAGCACCCATCACCAGCTTTGCAAAGGCACACAACGCTGGTTCCAAGACGTTCTTCTTTACGGACTTCCGTCGGGCTTTCGGCACGCACAGCGATGAGGAAGAAGATATCTTGTACGGTGGGTCCCCTCTGCACGCGCAGCTTGGCTCGCAGTCAGCCCTGCCTTTGAGGACCGAATCGATAGGTATGCTGAGCCCGCTACATCACAAGATTGAGGATGTCTCAGGTCGATCGCAGCTTGTCATTGAAGCTCGCAACTTAGCTCCACTGGCAGTCAAGAAGGATCTGTCACCCACAGATCACAGCTGGGGTATACCGCTCTTTAGGCTCGACATGCCCATAGACGGGTCGCTGCGACTGCGGATATCCTATCGAGATCTCTCTGAACGACCTCAAGGCGTATGCTTCTATCTCAAAGCCTCTTGTCGAGCTACCGAAGAGGAAGCACGCCGCACTGGTTATCCGGCTGGCTACTCCCACAAGATATACAATCTTGCGAGATACGACTATCCAAAGGCAGACCATCTTCTTGACGTTGAACTCAAGATCAACAACCAGTACATACCTGCGAATTTGCGTCTAGAGGAGCTTGGGTTCTGGTCGCACGCTACCAACGCTGGAACCGGTATCAGACTTGCCGAAATCGACTACATCTGCATCCAACCCACCTCAGCATATCCGATTTCCTTAAGACCATTCGTGTACCAAGGCGGCTACTTTCAAGACATCTCATCTCGCAATCGTTCACCGGACAGTCCACCGCATCACGCCCTCTTCGACATTCGAAAGGAGTCTCGTGGTGAAGGAGACATGCAGCATGTGAGACTTTGCTGGAGTCACACTTCCAGCGAGCCAATTGAGGGAATGCCATACAGCGACATTACCGGCGCGTTCTCGCATTTTGTGGTCGAGGTTGACGATCTGAGCTTGGGGAGAGCATATGCGGCAGAACATATACTTCCTGCATTGCTCGTGGAGGAGCTAGCTGGACGCGAGGTGGCTGTGCGAGTCCACGGCATTGGATTTGACGGGCAGGAGGTTGCTGGCGCAAGTCTTTTGGTGCAATTCTGATGGGACCCCGTAGACTGGTTTGAAGCGGCATTTGCATTTAGAAGTCGCAGCCAAGTGATCGACAGCTATACCGGCTCCACTTCCTGCCTATAACACATTCACGCGTTTGATCGCAGTTCGGCTCGTCACTCGTCGTCGTCACAAATTAGTCATTGCAGTACTGTCAGACCTGACACACTTCATGCGCAACCAGGGGTTCAGCCCTACCTGAAACGTGGGACCGACAGCCGTGGTGCAGCACTCGTCAGCCGAATCCAACCAGCTCGGAAACGTCAACCGTGGCGGCCACTCACAAGCCCACTGTGTAGGGGTTTTGACCTGGGCTCCCAAGTTGCCGAAGATTGCATTGCTGGTGCAAGCCTTGAGGTGGGCAAATTTAGAACGGCGGCAAATGTATAGGTGTACTCAGGCGCTCTTAACGACTCGATTCTTCTCTCTTTGCTCCGACCCACTTGCTTTCGGACTTCGCTCTTTTAACACTTCTGCTGGTTTTCCAAGATCTACTGCGGACTCCCAGGCGCTCATTATCATCACGAAGAGGCGACCAAAAGCATCTACAGCAACAGCGGCATTCGCCATCACGATGGTCAACATCAACCCTATGCACCCCGTGCGCGGCCTGCAAGCCATCTTCGCCATTATCGTCCTAGGACTCATGGCCTACGGTCCGCGCTGATTCTTCCCAACACAGCTTCCACGCTAACACCGAGTCCCAGTCTCTTCATGGTGGGCGTCACACTGGCGCCAATCCTCCCCCGCGCAAATTTCCTTTCTCCTCTTCACCTCCGTCTGGTCGCTCACCACACTGCTCCCCATCTTCCTCATTCCGCTGAAATTCGCACACCTGCTCTCGAGTGCCGGGTTCAGGTGGGGTCTAGTGGCGCTCGATGCGCTGAGTATGCTATTCTGGTTCGCGGGATTCATTGCGTTGGCAGTGTTCCTGAACGGGAGGATTTGTTTTGGGCAGGTGTGTGATGTTGCGCGCGCGGGAGCGGTGTTTGGTGGTCTCAGTTGGGCGATTGCTGCGGGTGCGTTGGCATATGGGACTTATCTTGCTGTGACGAATGAGCGGAGGAGGGTGCCGGCGGTGCAGAGGCCGGATGTTGCTATGCATCAGGGTGTTTGATAACGGTGCAGTGAACGGAAAGGAATGGATCTAATGAGGAATGACCACATTCAGAATAGAAATGTTGAGGCGATCATCAGGTATGATCTGGCGTTTAATTCAGCGTGAGGGTTTCTGGTGTCAATGAACCATGTTTTCGTATGGAGTTCATGTAGTAATGCATTCGTCGTTCAGAGCTGTATTATTACCATGCGCAGCACTATTAAGAGGGCTGCTCTACCTGTCAGGCGCAGCTTCGGTGACTCGAGGATATCAGGAATATGCTGTAGCTCTCCTGAAAATTATTATAGTTTTGATGATTACGATAAGTCATCCGGCTCAACACGAAATAGCTCAATGAGCCATGCTCCGTTGGCAACGTGCTCCTTCACAAGTGAACCTCTACCCGAGCTCCGTGTGCGTGCAGTGTACTGGCCAGGTGGTGGCGGAGCTTGGATCTTGTGCATTTATCTGATCATGTCGTCCCGTTACCTTCCGAGAGCAGATATTTTCCGTGCTCCGCATCGGCGGTCGAGACGACGGTCGTAGCACATACCTTCTCCCATGTCGATGAGATTCAAACTTGCGGGGAGTTGCACCCGCGCCCTGAAGTAGTTCTAGAGATTCGTCAGCTGAGGATCCACGGCAGCGCAATCAACCTGAGGCAGATATCGCTGCCTTAATATGCCATTGAATGCCTCGTGAAGCCGTTGTGAAACCGAGAGGGGTCATGAGGCTGCTGAAACAGTTCTTGCCGCGGACGTTGCCGTTCAGCGCATGTCATGCAGTTTTCTTTTGACGTCTGAGGACTCAATACCATCCAAAATCAATGGAGGGTCTTCAAGTGGGACAGAGAAGACTGAAATGCAGTGTTTGGTGGAGAGAGCATGTAGAAGGTCTTGGAGTCGTTCATTGATATTACTTACTTTGGTTAGCGCTGAAAATAGTGCCTGAAACCGAACTCGTGGCGATTCGTTTTGACCGTGCTTGATCTCCACTTCTGCAACACATGTGCGCTCCCAAAATTACCTTACGGCACAATCGGACTCGCACCTTGTACTTCGTATGAGCTGTCCGTGCTATGTCACTGTGTCGTCTTGACGCTCGATTGGTAGGAGCCTAACATGTCGCCTGTTTCAATTGCCACGAGACGTCGGAAAATGGCGATCCGCCTATCAAGTACACAAACAGCAAGAGGCTTTGACAATGACCTGTACATCCACAAACGGCAAGAGAAACATTCGTGGCGATTGGCACGGTTCTTGGCGGGGTAGATCCGTTCCCAAATTCAACGAACTGGCCGCAGGGGCCGCGAGGGGGCGGTTTGGCCATAGGTAGGTCTAGTACACTTGTTGATAGGGTGTGATACCGCCTGTGGCCAGACTGCTGCGTACGAAACAAAATGCTTTGATTTCCTCACGGTTATGTGAAAACATCCCCTCTTCTCCTCTCTCGCGGTCGCACACTATCTCGGTGTTCCGTTATTTTCGCTACTCACGACCTGATCCTTTGACCCCACTCGACACATTCGACACATTTGACACGACGCAAATCAATATGCCGAAGACTGCGGTCTTCACCACAATCACCCCGCTGCCAGCGGGGATCACGCGCAAGAGTGTGCTTGACATGTACAAGGATCATCTTGCGATGATTGATCTGAACCCGTTGGTAGTCGAACGCTACAAGTGCAAGCCTCCGACGTACGCCCCAACCTCAGAGTATTATGCAACATGGTACACGATCAAAGGTATGCATCGCAGGTAGCTTCTAATATCGTCCGTTCGCTAACAGCGTGAAGATAAGGTCTCATATTTGCCTGGAGGTCTGGCGACAGGCTCGGTGTCATATCATGCGGTATTTCACGATTTTCCTGATAGTCTTGAAACTCACGTCTACGCGCCGCTTGGTCTTGATATCCGAGGCAAGTGGAGCATAGGCGGGTCACTACCTGGAGAGCCAAAGGAACACTCGGAACCCGGACTCAAGGTCCCTCGCTCAGGGCTCTATATCCGCGAGGAGGTCAAAATGACATGTTCCAAGCTGCTAATGGGCTTTGTCAAGAGAACCTTTAAAGATTCGCATTCACAACTTGTTGAGAAGCTTGTCGAAAGGGCGCATATACTGGAGTCAAACGCAGCGAACGAACGACTGCAGGCACTGCGAAACGTCGAGCCACGGGAACGAATGGGCCACGGCGACATATTCATCGCACCGCCACCAGACTACCAGTTTGACAAGTTCGGACCACCCCCATACAAAGCACAAGCTTCGCCTCGCTTCTTGCCACATTCGCGAAGTCAGAGCGCCAGCCCAATTCTCACACCAGGTCTTTCGCCGTCGTCTTCCGTGACTGAGCGTAGTGCATCAGTTGCGAGCTTGCCTGCACAGTCAGACCGCCCGTCCTCTTCGCATTCAGTACTGAGTCGGAAAGTAGCTTCCGTGCCTGAACAGGGTCTCTATCTATTGCCCGCGACTACATACGATGGTGGGCTGTCTTCGAGCTTCAATCGTCCGATATCACTTTACCCTGGTAGCACATCTCACCCGCCGTCAAATCGCGTGGTGTCTATATACTACGAGACAATGGTAGACGAAGGGCCGTCAGACGACGAGTCTGATGATGGACCTGGGCCTACTTCGAGCCACGTTGTTAGCCCACCACACATCTCTGTAGTACGCCCCATTTCTTTCAACTTTGCTTTCGATCAAAGGTCCTTTGGACCTAAGACTCCTACTCCAAACGAGGATCTATTGGCGGACATAGATGCCGCCATTGATGACAGTTACATCTACTCCTCTACAGATGCACAATATGACGCGCTGCCTACACCAAACGCACTCAAAGCAGCTGTTTTGAACGACACGCTCCCTGCTACGACTTATGAAACACTCCCCTCGACGACATACACGACCCTTCCTTCGACAACATATGCGGTATCGCCCACTTCCTCTTTCGATACCCTCCCTTCGACCACATACAAACCAGAGCCAGCGCGAATGTCTGACACTCTGCCTTCGACCACATACATACCTGAGCCATATCTACCATCGGCGGCATATGCACAAAATCACGAGAGGAAAGACTCGGTTATACCGTATCATGCATATTCGGATCTGCCACCGACGCCGCTGCCCAAGGACGAGAAGTACCTCAAGCCATCGGTGGTAGCTTTCTAGTCAAGTGTTGATTGTGTGACTCGGAAACGGTATCAAGTTTCACCACTTTTACCACCTTTTTTATCAAGGATTATTCTTGTGTTCTTTCATTTTGCTGATGTTTCGTATACCCGCATCCGCATCCTTATAGCGTCTCAATGTTCTTTAGCGTAGCGTTTCATGTATTTTGTACGATAGCTGCATCCACAAAAGTACCATAGGGGTTCTCGAGGAGTAAATTTATAACCCATCCCAAGTCCAAGCTCACGCGTCGTCTCAAAGCTGTGCAGTATGTGATGTCTCACGGAATGACTCTGTTGGTATATGTCAGCATCTACAGCAAACCTGTTGCGCGCAATGTAATGTTAGCTTTCAACACTATCCGCACGAAGCCTTCAAATCGACGAATCATTTGTAGATTACAGCTAACAAGGCAAGAAGACAGGCAGGCTCTTGCAAGGTTGAGACTTGTCCGGGGAGGGATTCACACATCATCCACAGAGGCGACCAATTTATAAAGGCCTTCGATCGGTGAAAGCGCTACCAAACCGAATACCGAAAGCATGATGCCTGGAGCAGTACTGCAAAAGTATTGCGATTTCTCTAAGGTGATTACTGCAAACAATGAGATATGCCGGCTCCAAGTCTGGTGGCCTGGGAAAAGAGGGAGGTCTCTTACGTTGGCTAACAGGAACTATGCAATTCATAAGATCTTCGCATGACTACAGTTGATGCTGTGTTCCAATCGGCTTTGCATCGCAGATTTGGGGTACCTCCACAATGTCGGTTAGTATACCGCCCACAAGAATACAACGTAGATCTATGAGGGATTGGACCGCATCTCCTCTTGCATCACTCAAGAATGTCCTTGCTCTTACAACATTGCGACTTCTGTAATCTCCAATGAACAATGCTCCACCGGTGGTAACCAGATTTTGACTGCAAATTTCATGTCCGTCAGTCACAGCAGCCCTTCATCCAAGTCCAAGTTTTTTTCCTTTTTGCAGTGCTTTTGGTACCATCGAGGCGCTTGTGCCTGCCGGACCTGATGGTGGAGTTGTGAAGTGGGTGGTCCTCTGGCTACGTCGGACCTGCGACAGCGGCGAGCCGCGTGGGATATTTTTGTATTCGATATCGGAGAGATAAGTCAATTAATCTCATCAATGTAATCTGTCCGAGATTCCAGCCTTTTACCACGCTGTGGCGGTTCTGGTTGCTATTGCGTAGGAGTGTTCGTGGCTGACACTGCTCGCCGAGACCTCGCGCAAGAACACAAAAAAATACCACGAGCGCAGATATAGACCGTGTTTCAATCGATTCATGGGTATTCTATAAGAATCTAATCTCATTCTTTATTGCCTACAGGCTCTTGATACGCGCCACTGAAGAACACATAAAGGAAGGACCCTCAACCCTTCCTACTAGGCGCTCCCCGCATGTCACTCATTTGCGACATAACTAGACTACGGGCACCGGATCTATACCCGCTCTACTAACTACTGCTTTGCATCATCGACGCTGCAGCCGCTCGCTCACAAAGCGATATCGCCACATCGCTTGGATGACCCCGAAGAAGCAATCTTGAGATGTCATCTGGCAGTAAAGCCATCGGCCTGTCGGCGTCGAAAATCTCGCCACTACTGAAGTCAGACACTACGTGCAGCACAAGCAGTTCGGTTGCACGCTCTTCCAGAGCGGTTAGCCTGGTTGGTAGTCCGCGATCTGCGAGGCTGTCAAGCGAGAGTACTCAATGGGCATCTACGGACAGCAAGGTGCAGACTAGCCAATGGCGTCAAACCAAGGCTACAAATGTATTACTATATAGCCTCAGGTTTGTCCGCGAAGTTGCGCGCGTTTTGCGACCTCCATATCTTCTCTCACCTCGATGTTCGTCCTGTCGCGGCCATGCGCCTGGTTCAATCCAAACGACAGGGCTAGCGCCTTCCAGCCTAGCTCACTAGCCGCACACCTGCCGCTGCGGGCGATATTTTCTCTGCCCTGCTGCCCCTCGCTCTCTCACAAACCCTCCACTTCGAAGCAAACATCCCAATTTTTCTCCTTCGAACCCTTCCTTACCACAAAACTTAAGAGTGAGTCGGCGTATGTCCGCACCAGAAGCGCGCAATTTGCGCGTTTGACTCAAATTTTCTAACATTCCTCAGGTTCATCTCACATCACAAACAATGGATTACCAAGCTCCTGCTCCTGCTGCCGGTGGCCGTGGCTGCTACAACTGTAAGAACCCAAAATTTCGCCTCTAAACATGAAAGTCGCCCTCTCGAGATATTTGTCGCCTCGCACTCGAGTGTCCCAGCAAACTTCACAGCAAACTGCTGAGAGCAAGTTCGGTTTGCTGGAGGTGGGGTAGCGACAATTTCGAGAGATTCAATGCGCGACAACAAGATCTTTACCTTGATTTGTTGCCAGATCCCTTCTACGCACACAGTCGTACAGACACAAAACATAGGCTAACATGTTTTTAGGCGGTGATAACTCCCACCGCGCTGCCGAGTGCCCTACTAAGGGTACCCCGACTTGCTACAACTGCGGCGAGAAGGGCCACGTTAGCCGCGAGTGCACCTCTCCCCAGGCCGAGAAGACCTGCTACCGTTGCGGTGGCACCGGCCACATCAGCCGTGAGTGCACACAGGCTGGTGGTGCCCCCGGCGGTCGCGCCGGTGGCCAGGAGTGCTACAAGTGCGGCCAGCAGGGCCACATCGCCCGCAACTGCTCCCAGGGCGGTAGCTCCTACGGTGGCGGCTACGGCGGCGGCCGTGGTGGCTTCGGCGGCCAGGGCGCCCAAGGCGGTCAGGGCGGATACGGGGGTGCTCGCCAGACCACCTGCTACTCCTGCGGCGGTTTCGGTCACATGAGCCGTGACTGCACCCAGGGCCAGAAGTGCTACAACTGCGGCGAGGTCGGTCACCTGTCCCGCGACTGCCCCCAGGAGACCTCCTCTGAGCGTGTCTGCTACCGCTGCAAGCAGCCCGGCCACGTTCAGTCTGCCTGCCCCAACTAAACGCTTCGGATGAGCTTCGTCGATTACCCTGATCTGGAGTGAGCTTTGATGCAGCCGATCGCGACATGTGCGATGCGGCTGGCATGTTCGATTGTTAGAGATTCCACCGCCATGATTCACGAGTCATCGACACGATTACGATTTCCTTCTCTGTACATTTTCTCATTCTGCGGCTGGCTGCCGTTTTTCGACGCTTACACGAAAAGCATATCATCGCCCGGCATGATTGGACTTGGCTCTTTTTCGCATTTGACCGAACTTCAAGAGGGTTGCCTACGGAAAAGTCTTGATTCAGGAAGATTTTGCATTGGTGAATACAATGTGGGTGGAGAGGAGAGCGGATTCTTCGACAGACAGCAAGGAATGGGAGTAGTGATGGTCCCGCGAACGAATACGACTATGAGAAAGGAGGTTGCTGCTGTCCAGCGAGTGTGTCTCGGACTTTGGTGATTGCCGAAGTTCGAAGATGTATCTGCTGGATGGTAAATAGACCTTGCTACCATTATCCCTCTGGGATGTCCCAACACTTCAGTGCACTACTCTGCTGTGATTCGCAATTCATTTGAGATAGGACATCAGCTTTTACTTGATATGCACTAATTACTGATCTGTCATCTCGACCGAACGTCTGAATGTTGTTCGTGATGTCTTGGCACACTAGTCTGCTTTCGCCTCACCCGAGCGCATCCAAACAAACGGTCAACGCTCTCGACCCTACAACCTCTAACACGCGTCACGCAGCAGTCCGAGGCGCCTTTGACTTCGACAAACCGTACTCCAAAACATGGCGCCTCAAAGAAAGCGCGACAACCGCGAGAATGCGTTCTTCAACGTTGGTGTGCAGGGAAGGTAAATAAACAAACACTTGATATCATGTGCGTGCGACTGACAACCGGTACAGAAAGACCGGTATCACTCTTGAAGAACGCGCCCGCGACGAACACGGTATTGAAGCTATCTCGGGCATCTTCTCATCGCCAGCGAAGTCCCCACCGAAGCGTGGAAGCACAGTGACAGGGTCGGAATCCATGGATATCCAAGAAAGTACGTGACATCGCTCTATTCAGTTGCGCGCCTATAGGTCGACGGGTATGGTAAGTTTGCGCTAACATTCGGTCACACAGGTTCGATACCAGCTATCATCACATCTGCTGCGATCTTACGCAATGACCGCACTCGCCTGCCACCACCGAAATCGCGATCGCCTATGAAAACTGCCCTTGGGTCATCTCCGCGCCGACGATCGTCCATGGCACCGCGCGGCAGTTCGATCGGTCTGTCGAGCCCCACCCGCGCAACCTCACATCCAGCGGTAGCCAGGCGGCTAGATTTCGAAGTGGAGGAGGAGGAGGAGGAGGAGGAGGAGGATGAAAGTCTGCAAGAGACACCGGCGCTCAGTGGCTCAGGACAGCGCCGTGGGAAGCGCAATGATATCTATGCATTGGAGCGCTCGCCCAGTCGGCCGCACAGCGCCATTATGGAGGAGAGCGAGTTGCAGGAGCAGATCACGGCAAACAACGACGAAGACGAGGAGCTACCAGTCATGACCGAGGTCGAGCAAAGTTTCGTTGCGCAAATCGGGGACGACACGATGACTGGCGCCGACGCAGTCGAATCGTTCTCGGAGGGGGAGACCCAGGAGGACACCCAGGTGGAAGAGGAGGTCGTGCCAGAACCAGTGAAGGAGCCAGCGAAACAACGAGGGAGGAAGCGCAAAAGTGATCAGGCAGCGGCGGTCGAAGAGGAGAGCCCGAAACCAACAAAGGCACGCAAACGTGGGCCACCTGCAGCGCAAGCGCCTGAGCCAGCGAAAAAAGGCAAGAAGACCGCGCCTGCGCCTGCTGCTCCTGCACGTCGCTCGAAGCGCGTGTCTGACATCACCGAACAAGAGCCCAGTATCTTCGAGGCATCAACGCTTGACGATTATGCCGTTGCTGAACCATCCGAGGTGGTAGACGAGGTACATGTAGCTCCAAAGCGCCGCGGGCGGCCGCCGAAGGGCCAGAACGAAGCCGAAGCTGAGCCGGCGGCTTCAGTCAAAACAACGAAGAAGGCTGCAGCAAAGGACGCGGCGAAAGACAAGTCAGAACCAATGTTCAAGAAGCCCGGTAGACCAGCAGCGAAGCCAAAGGAGAAGCTGGCACCAAAGAGCAAGGAGAATGCGAGAACCTCAGACGGCGTGGCCGAGGACGAAGCTGGACGGCCAGTGGACGCATACGGTAACCCTCTTAGCAAGGCGGATATCGAGCAGATGTCCACAACATCAGTTGGGTCACGATACGGCCGAGGGCGCCACCTTTCTGTCTTCCGCGAGATGGAACCTAAGGCTATTGCACGAGTTGGACGAACAGGCAGACATCGTGTTGCGCCGATCGACTTCTGGAAGAACGACAGGATCAACTACAACCGTGACGGCAGCATGCAAACGATTGTCAAAGCGCCATCACCCGAGCCGATACAAAGGACCTCGACGTACTACAAGAAGGGCAAGAAGAAGGGCCTGGCTGTTGCAGAAGAGGAAGAAGTAGAACTCGACCCTTGGGAAGAAGACGACGGCTTCCTGACAGGAAACTACAAGGACTTCGATCCCACCAACGAGTTCACCTCCCCTGGGCTCGTGGAAGGCGTTATCGCCTGGTCAGACAAGGCCATCAAGCCGGAACCTGTAGGAGACGGCTCATTCCAGTACGCTAGGATAGGCGGCAGCGGCCCTGCGGGCTTCTTCAACTGGGGCATGATCGAGCTGCGTGCGGATCAGATGAAGCGCTCCAAGAACTCGCGGAAAATGCACATGGTCTTCAATGTCCACTCTGGCGCTGTCGAGGTCAAGGTGCACGAGAATGAGTTTACAGTGCATAGGGGTGGGATGTGGCAGGTTCCGAGAGGCGAGTGCCGTGTGCATGTCCTTTGGTTCGGAATTGAAGCTAATCTCCTGCAGGCAATACATACAGCATCAAGAACGTCGGCAGTACGACGGCAAGAATCTTCTTCGCGCAAGCTCGCGAGTCGTTCGCGGATGAAGAGTAGGCCGCGACATACAAGTATCACGCGCGTCGCGTTCATTAGGTCCAGCGAAGATCGTGTTTGCAGCTACACATCGTGGATTTGGGGCTCTCACGACATGCATCTTTCGAATGAGATTGTTGTTCTCCACATCCTCCCATCTACGTGCCCCCCTCCCCCTCCCAATCTGCAAACTCCCATACCCCTATGCCCACATCTACTTCTTCGCCGTCCTTCACCGCTCCTGACTCCCGTCTTCAAAAGGCAATTCTCGCGGCGACATGAAACAGTGTCGGGAACTGCGCCCATCTTGTGTGGTTTGGCGTCGCATACATCTGCAAGCAAACCTGTGAGCATGTCTGCAAGCCATCGATGTCACCTTCGCAGCAGCCTGCGGGCAGAGAACCCGCGACACAGACACAACGTTCGGCAGGCAGCAGCAGCGGAGCCGGACCGGGATATGCGTTGTTCGCTGTTGTGCTACACTGGACGAGAACGGGTCGCATGGTGGAGGTAGGCGCAGTGCACATCCTTAATGCTGGCGAGACCTATGCAATCTGCAGTGGCGCAGGATGCTTGTATACGATACAAACCCAAGACACGGGTTGTGACGATGGATGGTTTGAGCCAGTAGTTCCTCAATAGCATGGCGTCCACAAAGCCCAATAGCCGGCCTAAAGAGGCGTCACAGCGGCAGTACGCCTAAAGGAGTGTGAAAGCGACAGCAAGCCTAAGGAAGTGGCTGCGCGCCCAAAAGTGACAGCTCGCCTCAGGCGTTCATGCGCCTGAGGCATCGTGCAACACAGCTCCCGCTTCCGCACTGTGATGGTGGTGACACGGCGTCTGTGACGCAGAGATTGCGATCAGAACACGGCAGATGCAACGCGTTGACGCTGTCAGCGGTATGCGAGACGCTGTGCCTCGCGACTAGCCAGGCTGGTAGGGAGACATGCATGCAAATACGTTGCTGAACATTGTTGACAGGGCCCGGCGGCCACGTTGGGGGTGCTGCCGTTTCCCCAGACGTTGTGTAACAGTGATGCGTGCAGCGATTCGTCGAGTCTCAAAGCAGATGGCCTGTTTGGGAAAATGAGGCACGACATGTGAGTAGCCAGGTAGCCGCACATTGCACCTGCAGGCGCGCAGCTGCCGTGTGGCGCAGGACTGTGAACTAATATTGCACGAACGCTTCTGGGGGTTCTGCGAGACAAGCACAGCGTGCTATTCTTGTCAGTGCAAACTCCACTTGTTGCTGCGCTCTGCCGGGCTCCACTGGAGTGCAGGCGAGCATTAAGCGGTGTGGAGCGGTGTAGATGCCAGCGGTTCGAGACAGATGTTGTCCGGTGAAGACAAGACTTGGAGGGCGTCCTCTCCAGGTTGAAGAGCTTCGGTAAGGCGGTTTGGAGGTCTGGAAGGTTCTTGTACTGCTCGGAGAACTGTGATGAAGGCCGGAGCTAGACATGCACGATCTGGATCATGTAGGATGTTGTGAATTAAAGGCGGCTAGGTGGCGAGGTTCGCGAGAAGCGGTCTGTGATTTTAGGTAGCGGTGTGTAGAGGCGAATCGTTGTCGAATGGATACTTCGAGATGTGGAATCTTGACACGAGCTGGTCTGCGAGACAACTATGACTCTTTACGGGCACCGAGATGTCTATTACGTCTCGTCAGCAAGCTCGAAGATGTGGTTTTGCTTACTGTCATGGCCGGCTCGAGTGAACACTCGTTCTCACGTGCACAAACACCCGAAAAGGCAGCACCCAGGCGCGAACCGTCACAACACATGCATGAGTTTGCGACAAAATCTGCACTCGTATGCCGCCTTGTCCGCGGATCCACATATCCGAAAGCGTTCATTGGCAGCAGAGAAGACTCAGCTGCACAATCTCCAGAACTGCAAAACATACGGTCACGATCTCCACACGTACCGGAAAACGCTCAGTTCCTCGTGCACAAGGCGTTCGGTTTCAACTTTCATGCATTCTAGCATCGGCATCTTCCGGGCGTCTTGTCGGCGGTCAACCGAGTCATGTAAAACAGCGACGGACTGAGTTTCGGTGGTTTAGCGGTCATTTGGTACGAATCAAGAGCTGCGATCCACCAAACGCATCATCGCCGCGTGGTGTCTTTTCTGGAGATTCACTAGATGGATTTGGTTGCTTCAAGACTTGATGCTGGGTGTGCCGTTCCGTTGACCTCGGTATTGCGTGATCTCGAAGATCTTGCCGGATTGCCTGTCGATAGTGTATACCCGCAGTGGACCCTGGGACATACGGTTTGAGAGCGGCTTCTGTCGGTGAGGCTGGCGAACTGTTTCCTTTTGCAGCACGGTCGTCGTGTCGAAGATTGAAGACGAACAGGTGCAAGCGAGTCGCCCACGAGCATGTAGCGTTGAGCTCGTGCTGCTTGGGCTCGCCACCATGCGAACACCTCGATCGCCAAGCCAAGCCGCGTTGACAGCGACCATCGTTTCCTGGAATCAATGCTCGTTTCCACATTGTCGTATTGTCGTGCAAGGCGAATCGCTGCTTCTGTCACGTCAGCGCACCTACCCTCTTATCCCGGCGCACGGTAGACGACGATCGAAGGCTTGTGGAATACTTTTGGCCTTCTTCTCCGTTGCTAGCTCGGTGTCAGCGCTCGTTTGGGCAGGAAGAAAGTTGAAAGGGTTGCATCGTGATCCATGGTTCTCAGGTCATCAGGGATAGTAGTTCGTGGTGTGTGCCAGATAACGGCGGTGTTTCGCCCGAGGCAGCGATCCCGGCAGATCGAGCAAAGGACATTGCAGGGCGGCCAGGCCTCATCGGACAGATGACACTGCGACAAGGCGGCCTGGCACAAGACCGTGTATCAGATGTCATGATTCGTGTTGGCGAACAGGTGGTGCACGGGAAGCCCTTCTCGAAGAAAGTTGATCGCCGGAGACAGTGCGTTTGACCATGCATGTTTGAACATGTTCGCAGCCATGCAACCCCGGAATAAGGATTCAATTCGGAGAATAGGCCCGGTAAGGACTCGTTCGTGTCAGCTGTCGCCGGCTTTTCTTTTGGCCCTGCTAGAGCCAGCATGAACGTCAATGCCGAATATCTGCCAGGATGAGCACCCGTTCGCTGCCGCGAAGAGCGGCAGGCGAGATTCGACGCATGACTCTTCGAACACAACAAGTGGTCAATAATGGGCACCGGAGCATGGCCGTCAGCGAGGAGAGTCGCAGCAGGGATGGCCCCAAAACACCTCTTGATGCCATAGTTCCAGCCTTACACCTAACGTTCGAGGGAATATTCTCGAACGTAAGCTCGAGTGCTCTACTCGCCGCACCATGGCATCGATAGGACCGAACTGCGAGCGCCGAACACCCATGTAATTTCGTTTCTGCGGAGCCAGGCAACGACACAAACCGGTCTGCGCTGTCATGTTGGCACGCGGAAATGGCCAAAGGATGTTGGGCGCAGGCGAAGTTCATGCAGAATTCCACGTGAGTCAAAGACGGCTGATTGTGAGGTGTGTGGCTGTGCGAACAGCTCAGCAACCACACCAGAAATAATTCAGCTCTAAGGAATTGACAGCGCGGCTTGCAGATAGACACGTAGTCGGAAGTTCACCGACAAACTGCAAGCCTCTCGTTAGTACGTCATCACAAGCGATCATCTGGGGTAAATGAGGCTTCCAAGCGAGTCGCAAAAGAACCCGCTGTACACCGCCACGAGCTCAGACATGGGTTTGCTTGCTTGGGCAGCAGCAAAGTTGCAAGTTCGGGAGGTCGGTAGAGGGGGACTGGATTCGGAGATGAAAGAAGCTGGTATTCTATGCTGGTGTCTCTGCGCTGGCGCAGCGCGATGCAATGACGCAGAGACGCTTCGCTATGCTCAAGAAACCGACAGGCTGATGCTTGGTTGAAAGTACAATGTAGGTATCCTCGCCACGCTATGCCGCAACCGTTTGTGAGAAATGCTGATGAAGTTGAGTTGTGGAATGAGAAATTCTTTGAATCCAAGACCCAAATGCCCAATCGTAACCGCCAGATATGTGTTTAAACATGCAAGAACAGGCGAATAATGATTCTGACCCAAGAAATTCCAACGCTATGATGTTTGAACCAAAGCAGTATAAGATGAAAGGACGACCGAAGCGAAGAGCAAACCTTACCATGCTAAATGCCACAACCATTGCCGCTGAAGAATGTGTGCGAAACCATCTTGACCCATCTATGCTCCCATGATGTTGTTTTCATTTCGATGTGTGTATTGCAATGTCTTGAAACGTCAGAATGCGGTGCAGACAAGCTGCAAGCGTACCGTAACACCAACTCTAGTCGGTGCCAGGCCGCCCATGTATACGTAGAATGATGTACTAGGCCTTGCAGAGCGTGGCTCGAGAGCAGTCTCTGCGACCGTAGATCAAGTGACTACAGGCTCAAGGAGCGACAGGGACAGGCGGCGAAGGCAGTGCAGTGGTCGCCGGCCGCTCGAAGTCTCCAGACTCGCGTTTGAAACTCTTGATGCTTCCCGTTGCACTGCGCTGCGACTGTCTGTCTGGACTCTTGCCCCCCTGGCTGCATGTGTCTAAATCTGATGGGGTTGGACCCGTAGTACCACCTTCCCACCGCTTCTGGTACGGCTCTATATAGCTGAACCCCTCGCGCTTGATGTCTGACTGGATACTTGGCGCAGGAGCTGTCCTTGCTCCACTGACCAAGTCTTCCGCAGAAGCTGGATGGATTTGTGGTAGAGGCTGGCTGAGTTGTGGCGGGACGCTGGATCTCGACAGTGTGTTTGCGCGTCGGCGGCTGAAGGAGTCGTTCCTGCGTCGGCCTTGGCTCGATCCGCTGTCGGTGCGCTGGTGGAAGGCGTGAATCGGTCCTTGTTGGTGGGGCTGGGCAGTGACCTGATATTGCTGTGCAGGTACTGGGGGAGGAGTAGGCATCAACGGCGCGGCGTTTGCGGGAGTGAAGCCGTGCGAGGTAGGGGTCGGTGCTTGTGCGGGCACAGCGTTGCTCTGCGAAGGGGAGCCGTTCGATGTCGCGGAAGGATGAAGCTGGAAAACTGGAGCGTTCGCACGTGCGCTCATCTCTTGCTCTCCTAGTTGCCAGTGCATGGATTCGGCCGATCGCCAAGGGATACCCATCTCAGTGGCCACCTTCTGCCACATCTGATCCTTGAAGCTAGAACGTCGTTAGTACACAATCAAGAACACGATGCCGTCATCTGGAAGACAGCACAGCAACACAATGAATCTCGTTGATGGATGGACAAGTGACCAAAATTCCAGGTGTAGCGCGGTGTACGTACCGAGCGTAAAGTCGCGCAAGCTTGTTCTTCTTCTCCTCGTCCCAGATAGCTCGCTTCTCCAGGTAGTTCTGGTAGCGTAGTCGACAGGAGATGGAGCTTCTTCCAGGAAGACGCTTCGCAATGTCGTCCCACTTCATGCCTTGGCCTCGCAGTTCGATGGTGAGATTATCTTCTTCTGGCGTCCATTTCGACTGCTTCTTGGCGGGGCTCTCATCCGCAAGGGGCGTTTGGGAAGCTTGTCGCTTTATGACCTGGTGAGGAGGCGATCGATTTGAGCCAGGTGGACCATGGTGACCAGGACCGGGGCCAGGGGGTCCAGTGTACAATGGGCGAAACTGAGGATGAGAGGAGGGGTCTGGGTGTCGCTGGAGCTCGGAGATAGCTGGTAGAACAGGCCCGCCCAGCATCGTTGCTGATGCCGAAGGAGCTGACGTTCGCGCCGGAGCTGGGTAGCCTGGGGTTGGACCGTATGGTGATGATATTACGTACGAGGGTGACCCATTAGCATACGCGGGTGATGCAACATGTGCGGGAGATGTAGTGTAAGCCGAAGGAGCTGCTGTGTATGTTCTTGCCGCAGCGGAGTTGGAAACCACTGAGAGTGGGCTCTTCTTGCTTGCGGGTGATTCGGAGCCACGGGGCTCGAGGAGGAGGTTGATATCCATGCTTTGAGAAGGTACTGGCTTACGGCAAGGCCATGTACTGGGGGACTGGCTCGATCAGGTTGAGTTCGCCAATCTCAAGCTCAGTGACTGCAGGAGCTCGCGAGACTGCTAGAGGAATGCAAGATGATCACCTGACGACGATCGATGCTTTCTTTTAGACCGGGCCTTGTTGCAGTCCTGGCAGAGATGAGCTCTTCGATGAAAAGCAGGGCTGATGATTAGGGAAGGTGGCAGTGCTGAGGCAGCAATGGGGCGTTTCTGCTGGATCGGCGGTCAATCCGGGTGGGGTATCCAGTCGTATCAGCGAGATCGTCTAGGTGTCGGAATACCACAATGGCGAGATGAAATGTCGGAGGATTGCTGACTGTCGATGAAGGTGAAGCTGAGTCTGTTGTGAGGTGACAAGACTCTAGATGGAGCTAGATATGCCGATGTAGGCTAAGGTGACCAGTGGTGAGGTACCCACGAAGATACAAGTCCTTACTGGTCGCTCAAGTCGGGCTACTGAGCAGAGGATCCAGGTCGATTGGGCAGGGGCGTGAAACAGGCCGACCAATGGGTCCGAGAATGACAATCGCGCTTAGCCACCGGTTTTGCAGAGCAGTTAATGGTGAAAAAAAACCGTCGAGGTGCAAAATGCATGCAGGCCGGCGAGAGTGGAGGATAGGTCAGTAGGGTCGAAGTACCAGGGTAGGCATGGATGTTTGAGTAGAGGGAGTTAGCGTCGAGTGTAATACGAAGACATGCATCCCTTGGGCTCAGAGCCGCCTCACTGCCCATAGCGGTAGGGATCCGGGGGCCTGGGATTAAGATGTACGTTTCTGACTTGACACTGACTACTTTGGCGCTATCCGTTGGCTTTGGCGGCGCCACTTCGACCCACAGACCACATCGAGCCTGCACTGATGATCTGAGGAAGCATGTCTGCCGGGGTTCTAGCGAGTATCAAAAGAAATGATTTGAACGGCAATCTGCAAACGCAAGTGTAACGAAAAAGCAGATCCTGTCCCTCCGGTCGAGCGTGGATAAAGGCGGTGACGTACCCCTACTTCGACGACAACGCATCTGAAGATCTAGTTCATGTTCCCCTCGTCACTGATTCTAGCCTTACTCGTAGGCTTGAGCCCGAACCATGCCCTTCTTCGTCAGGCCTCAATGCGCACCGAGACTGCAGCGTCTGTAGCGCTGGCAACAACAGGGGAGCTCTCACGATCACCAGAGCATAATGGAACGGGTCGCCAGGAAGGGGCAGCGAATCAGGCATAAGATGGCGGTGAACATACTCAGGGATGTCGGACGTCAAAGTCAAGGGCCACGTCCGGAAATGCAGAAGCGCGATGACCTGGCGCCGCGAACAAGATCTGCAAGCATCCTTCGTCCGCCCTACGGTAATCTGGCACGCCAGAGGCCGCGGTAGCAAACGCATGTTAGCATCGCGAACGCTGACCTCATTCTGGCGGTGCAGCTGCTGATGTATTTGTGCTAACAGGGTGAAAGGGGTTGAACACTTGCTTTTGCTGTTCATGCTCGCTAAAGCACTCCATAATGGGTGTCCATGTCCATCATGTCAACGGTTGGCGTCACTTCGGACCAGACAAGCGGTGAACTGCGATGAACTGCCGAGTGATGGCCGTAACATTTAGCTTTCGATGGCGTTCTAAGATGCTGCACATGTTTGGAGTCTTTGTGTAGCTCCGGGCCAGGCCGTTACGAGGCTAGGCTGACTTTGTCGACCTGTACTACCGCGCCCACGTGAGACATGCCTCAGGCGAACTGCGGCGCAGCAAGCTCTGTGCTGTCCTGCACAGTCCACGTTATTGTGCCTAAGCCTGGTGTTGTCAGGCTTTGTCGAGCCAGCTCTGATACTTTCGCTGTAGCCAGTCTCTAGCGGCATTTATAGTTGGACGTGCCGCTTGGCCGAGTACTACACCACACAGTGCAGGCAGTCGAGGCTTCGTAATGATGGACATGGCGGTGAGTGCTGCCCGAAGCCGACGTTTGATGAATCAGTTCGAAGTGGCAGGGCTGCCGGACCCAAAAGGCCGAGGTGCATTAGCCCGGTTTGAGTGAACAAGTGTTCCGTGCGCTCTCCACGCCTGATGAATAAGAGGGCTGGCGGCGAAGCGCGCCTTGACATGATGAAAGGACCCCCCACAGTGCGTTTTACAATTTGTCTGCGGCATGACAACCAGACTCTTCCCAGACCCCGGCCGTAGCTGCGCCGTCTCGACAGCATCGACTGCTGAATTAGGAGCCACTTTCACGGGCGGTTGCTTGCGTGTCACACAGCCCTCGCACTCAGTGCCTGACTGGCTGTCGAACGCTTCGGCTGCTTGACCTAATGCAGATGAGAAGCATTGCCAGTTGGCGGCCATCCAGCGGAACAATCCATCAAGCTGAGCACGAAGCAGTGTGGGCACTCTGGCGCAGTCTTGGATTCCGGTATTTTTGGAGTTGGCTGTCATCTGGAGACGGAGCGGTGAAGGCTCTCTTTGATTGGCCAGAGGACCGGCGAATCCAGTAAAGCAGGTGTTCGCGGCGAGTTTATGTTCGACTCAGGTCCACCACACACACCGGACAATGGCGGCAACAGACCATCGCGAGCAGTGGGTCAAAGGAAGAGCAGCTTGTCGTTAGCAGCAACTGCATCGGACTTGGCTGACGAGCGGATGGTTTCGGGCGAGCACCCTGTGAAGCTCGAGCTGCTGCTGGCCTAAAACAAGCTCCTCAGGCGTCAAGGGCGAAACACGCCACGGTCGGCGATTTCGACACGTAAAGGATGTTATCAACGCTTCATGAAACCGACTTTACTATTTCCTCGATGAACCAAGCCACGAAAAGCAGCGCGTGGGGTAAGCAGGGTGGCGTTGTTGTTGCAACTCCCGTCTGAATGTCACCACCGACTTTCACCCACATCTAACGCGAACTACAAGCTTGGCACTCGCTTAGCGTTCCTTTTGCATTCGATGCGGCTGATGTGTAACCTGTGTGTAAAGACGGATGTACATTGTCTCGTAGATTGTTCTTCGAGAGTGAGCTCGCCGACATTGTTAGCCGCGATTTGCGGAGATGTACGTGGGCTGAAGCGTGCTTGCCCACTTCGTGACAGCAGGTGCTGCGTTGGCGACAGAACCGCGCTTGCCTTTTGATATTTCTACCGCTGCTGGCGCTGCAGCTACTGCACTCCCACCTCCACGCCAGCAAACCGAAACCACATCGTGACCTGACGCCTGCCTACCCCACTAGTTTGTCACTGTCCGCCTCCCACGATCCAATATGTCACTCCAAAGCGCGGCGGATGTGCCGCTTCTCATCAGTTCACCCAACTCATCCTCTGAACGCCGCATATCGCCGTCGTGGAGCATTGCCCACCTGAAGAGCCGACTGGAACCGATTACTGGAGTGCCAGCAAGCAGTCAACAACTGTCTCTTCGAGTTGGCTCCCAAGATGCTGTACCAATCAGCGCCGTAGATGAGGAACAAACGTGCCTGGCGCAGTTCCCTCTGCAGCCCTATGCTGAGATAGCTGTAAGTGTGTTCATCTCCGTTTCTCCTGTTCTCAGCAATGCCAGCTGTGGTTTTCCGTTCTCTCCGGCCAACAATTATTGGCCTCTCTCCAGCTGCCACATATCACTTGTCTCAGTGCAGCTGCGCGGACGTTCCTCATGCGCTAGTCGATATGCTGCTTCAGGCCGCTATTTGCTGGCCCGGCCATATACCTGAGGCTTGTTACGAACATCTCTTGCCTGCATGGAACGCATGCCCCCACCTTGCCCCTCATCAGCCTCGAAATAAGCCGTAGTTCACTGCATTGTCACGCCGCGAGTCGGCTAGAACGTGGGGTGCCATTGGCAACAACCATCTCACGTCTGTCGTTGCTTTTTCGCCCTGAGCCATTTCCATCGAGACGCTGTCTCGTTTGTATCAGGGCTATACCCTAACGACTTTCTTCAACATTTCGCGTCAACGAGTTGCTACAGATAGGCGTGTAATGTACTAATGCACAGCTCTAGGTTGTCGATACGCGGCCACCGGCGGCCCGAACAGATTTCTCGGATCTATCCGCTGTCGACAAATATGTGATGCCTGCGGCCGAGTACGAGACTCGGACTGATAGTGTGCTTGCCTGGAAAAGAGCCCAGAAGCTCGGTCGCTTTGATCCAGACGCGCCCAGCATAGAGCAGCAGAAGATTCTCGCTTCTGAACGTGAAGTAGAGGAGAGAGGTAAGCAGTACATTCCTATTATGTTTTACACCTTGTCCACACGCACCTTTCTGCCCACTCGCGGCACTTTGCGCGTTTGCAGAAGCGACTATGCACTGCTTTCATGGGGATACAGCCGTCTAGCATCACGGACAAGTATCAAGCACCTCCTTCCTCAGGTAATGAAACAGAGGTTCAACGTCATTCTCAACGCCCAAATGACTCCTCCACACTGTTGAAAGACACGCGATGTCTCATCCTTCAATCTCTCGCGCAGACGCAGCAGGCGAAAAAACGCCGTCAAGCCCAATGAGGCTTCATAACGACAGGCACGCCGTTAATGTCACAAGAGAATTCCCTTTTCAAGCGCCTTGCATGCCCACCCGGCTTGAGATCACACACAGAATGGTGCAGGAAGTACCGCGAAGCGCATCCACCAATGCTGAGTCCTTTCTCTGGACACTGTCAGACTTCGAGATTTGCACCCAGAATGGAGATCCGTCAGCGAGGAATCCCGCTTCCAAGATCGCGTTGTATCATCCGCTCTGCCGGGACCAATCGCCGACGTCAGCAACGCCTTATCCTGGACTTGCCAACATTACTTGTCATCTACATTGGCGCCACACATCCTCTCTACTTCAGTCCGTACAAGGTCTTGGACGTGTAATAGAGTCAAAAGCGTGCCGAACTGGGCGTCCTCTGCCTTGGTGCACGGGTGGCGTAGCAAGCACGGTCAGAGTCTCATCAACAAGCGTCATGTCTCTGCGGCCTCGTCAACGTCCTTAGGCCCCAGTGGTACTTGAACTTTGCAAACGAATGTCGTTTGGGGCAGCAAGTTAAGCGCAAACCCTGCCGTGGCCCGCACCCCCGTCCGCTCAGCAGCCTCACTAGAGATATCGCATGTACGCGCAACCGGTGTGAACGATGCACATGCGACCTGTCACACTCAGTCAAGCAACGAACGACTGCTCGTGTGTTCGAAGCGCCTGATTTAACGTCCCGTACCCTGCAGCGCCTTTGCCTATGCACATCCTCGCCACGTTACTAGCACTCATCATTTACATCACCATCATCATCGCAGAACTAGCCGTTAACTCATAGACAGGTCTTGTTGTGGGCGGCCGCATCCGCCTGCTCCCTGAGTCTGATGCACGAAGAGGCACAGTGAGCTACACCGGTCTCGTCCCGGAGATCCCTGGCATTGGAGCTTGGGTGGGCGTCACGCTCGACGAACCGACTGGCAAGAACGACGGAAGTGTCAAGGGCAAGCGATACTTTGAGTGCGGTAGCAACTGCGGCGTGTTTGTCAGGCCGGAGCGCTGCGAGGCGGGAGACTTCCCCGTCTTGGACGAGTTCGATGAGAATCTCGAAGAGCTGTGAGTGGCACACCGTGGTCTGAGCGAGGGGTCGAACTCCAAGGGACAGGCAGAGTCAAGGTCGTTTGTGAGAGCCCGCCCGCACTTGAAAGTCGTCTGTCCTCAAACATCGACTCGAGTCACACAAAGAGCATAGTCCCTCGCGTTACCGTCTCCCATACCAACGCACGCGGACTTTGAGACACTAGTGGTGTTACCACAAGCCTGTAGATTCTAAGGGTGGCCTTCCGTCGGCAGAGCGTGGGACACGTGCGAGAGCGTTGCGTTGCGTCGTTGCAAGTAGAATGTAATCGTAGCTGCCTCCACCTTGTATTCACCACTTCAACCACCACGGCCACGCAATTACGAACGCACACTCACCATGCCGCCCGATCTTGTACCTCGCAGCACTTACAGAGGGGAGGCTTCGAGAGCAACACCCGCGTCATCGGTCTCGTGAAACTCGTCCATGGTTAGGTCAGTTGGCAGCATCGCGAACGGCGGGCAGTGGCGCTTGAAACCCGTACGACGCGGGCTTGAGCTCTGAAGGGTCGGTGCAGCGCGTGATACCCGGCGCTGTCTTGTCGTGAGCATGTCTGCATTGGCATCTGCATCAGGACCAGCTTCAGCGTAGACGCCGTGGTGCAGAGCACGCAAACACCACACACCACCCACCACCAAAACCATCGAATCAAGCGAACAACTCGCCAAGAGTATCTATCCTCTACCTCTACCTGCCGACAGAACACCATCCATCGTGCCAACAGACCATCATCTATAACCCACCCTCATCCTCATCCGCTCCCTGCTCAACGCCCTCATCCCCTTCCCATCAAACATCGCCTCAGCATCCCCATTCTCCTCACCCCGCCCATCACGGGCACCATCCGTATCACTCCCGCTATCGCTATCGCTGTCCTCGCGGTGCGACGCAATAACGAGCTGCTCGAGCACGGCGTGGATATCCGTGCGCTCCTTTCTGCGACGGAATCTGCTGGACGAAGCGGTCCAGGACCGACGCTTCAGCGGCACAGAGTGCGATCGATCGGGGGCGCGAGTAACCTTTGCGTACGGCCGGGGCTCTCTCTTGCGCGAGCTGCGCCTTGGGCCCGCGATCCAGCGCGCGCGCTCATCCTCGCCACCGCTCCAATCGACTTGAGCTGTCGCACGGTCAATAAGCACGCTCCGCGGGCAGACGACACGGGAAAGAGTTTGCGAGGAGGGATTGGAACATCACCAACCCTCGCCTTCGCCCCCCAGCCACTCGTCCTCGCCCTCCAACGCGCCCGCCCAATCCATCTTCTCGAGCTCGAGCCGGAAGAAATCCAGATCCTGCATGAGCACGCCGGGCCGCGCGCCCAGACTCTCCGGGTAGCGTTTGAGATGATACCAATGCGTCAGGCTCCTCAGCGCCTGCTCGAGCGGCACGCTCTCATCGACCTCGGCATCGACATCGCTCCCCGCGAGCCAGTCGTCTCGCAGCTCCGGTCTGCAGTGAAGATACACGGCGGTGATGACGCGCATGTTGCTCTGGCGCCACTTGCGGCCGCAGTACGGGACCTGGTTCTTGAACAGTTTCAACGTGTAGAGGCGCAGCTGCGGCTGCGGGACCTTGAGACTTTTGCGCAGGAACTGGCTGCTCTTGTAGCTGACGAGCATCAGGTTGCGGTGCGCCTTGTTCTTACACATCTTCTGCATGATGCGCATGTAATTTATGCTGGTGAAGAAGGCGCGCCACGAGTACGTCGTGATGGGCTCCGAAGGGAGCTCGCTGGTCGGGAAGCCGAGCTCGTCGACTTCGGGCGGCTGCGGGAGCGAGGACATGAACGGCTCGGCGCCGCTGTCGGTGGAATCGTTGCGTGTGAGGCGGATGGGCGGAGGCGCGGCGTCGTCCGAGTCCGAGTCGTGCTCGAGACTGGCTTCGGAGGTGGTGGTGTCTTCTGGGGGCTTGTTGCGCGAGTGCGATCTGCAGAAGTTGAAGAAACTGGATCGTTAGCAAAGTATGACAGCAGAAGTTAGCAAACGTACTTGAGCTCCTCCTGCTCGCTCTTGAAGTTGACAATCTTCTCAATCTCCTGCAGCTGCAGCAGCTTGAGGATCAGAGGGACGTAGCTCGAGTCGACGAGCAGCTGCGCGATGTACTCGAACTTCAGTATGTGCGAAACCTTGAACCACTTCAGGATCAGCATGAGCGTGCCCGTCACCGCCTTGTCCAGAACCTCCTGAGTGCGCATGGCATCCAGTTCCTCATTTGTCGCGGGCGTGTTGCTGTGGCCATTGACACCATTCGTCTCAGGCCTCTGCGAGGAGGCTCCGTTGACGTTGTCGTTGTACTGGAAGCCGCTCTGCAGCCCATTCGCGCCGCTCGACTGTGTGACAAGAGCGGTGACGTGTGCCAGGATCGCCTTGATCAGCACGATGATCAGCGACTGCAAGCTGGACAGCGACTTTTGGTAAAAGTCCTCAACCAGACCCATTCTCTCCTCGATGCTCCCGGCAGCCGGCTTCTCCTTGGCAGGCGCGTCGTTTTTGGGCTCGAGCGAGAGCTCGTCAACGTCAGGATTGTCGTCTGGGCCGGACCAGCCACGTTCGTACTTCATAAACGCCACGCGCTCCTCCCACAGCTGCTTCATGGCGCGTGTGGCCTTCATGCGCTTTGCAAACAGCTCGGCCGCTTCGAGGATGGAGGCTGGGATATCGGAGCCCTCCCACTTGCGTCCAACGAGCATGTCCTGCAGGTCCGTGGATCCCTTGCCCCCGAGGTTGTTGCTGGACTCGTCGAGCGGCGGGTACAGGAAGGGAAACATCTGGTTCGTCTGGTAGTTCTGCTTCTTGCCGCCTTTGCCACCGGGCCCTGCTGGTGAGGGCGGGGGCGAAGGCGCAGGTGTCGCAATGTGCACAGGTTGGTGCAGGATGGAGGTGGTGTTTCCATTCGTGTCCCCGAGACCCGATCCAAAGACATGGTTGCCCGCGACTTTGTTGGGGTGGTTGCGCAACGGCGGGAGGATGGAGTTGTTCTCGGGCTCGAGAGGGAACAAGGGCGCGGGCGGGTTGTACGCTGGGTACTTGGAGCTGATCTCCTGGCGGAAGAGGTGGTAATCGAGCGGCGAGGCGGTGATGATGGGCTGCCCTCGGTCGTCCTCTGCATCCAAGTCCTGATCCTTGAAGGACTTTTTTGCCTTGTCGGCTTCCGCCAGACCGCCAAAGCAGACCAGCATTGCCTTCCACAGGAGCAGCGCAACTTTGCTGAGCGGGAGGTTGATCGACTCGTCCCAACGCAGTTTCGAGATGATGTCGATGAGCAGCATGAGGAGCCCTGGTTCCTTGAGGTCGAGCACTGCGCTTCTGAGACCCAGACCGTCTCCCTTCTTCTCCTGGTAGCGTGCGACTTCCAGCACGACGTAGACGGCAGTCATGGCGCACCAGACCTCGCGGCGCTCCGCCTCTTTGCTTTCATGCTGTTCGTCCTCGGAGATGAGGCCGCAGGCACGCATGCAAGACGTGCGCAGGACGTCGACCAGCGTCTGCACGCCGCCGCAGTCGGCCAGCAGCCTGACATTGCGCTGGATCCAGTCGACCTGGCGCGCTGATTTGTCGAAGGCATTGGACCGCTTCTCGTCAAGACCGTGGCCGTCCTTTTCATACGCATTGGACCGCTCCTCGTCAAGACCGTGGCCGTCCTCATAGTCGTTGGGTCGCTCCTCATCAAGACCCCTTACCTCCCTTTCCAAACCAGCAGTCTCATCCCAGCACCCCAGCAGCACATACACCAAAGCCTCCAACCCCCTCAGCCTGTCGTCAAGCAACCCCGTCGCAACACCATCCAGCAACCCCTTCACAAACTCTGCATGCCGTCGCAGCCCAGCGCCCTCCCAGCCCCTCTGCTCAAAGCGACCCCACTCCACCGCAAAGCTTGCCCGCGCATGCAGAAGCATAGCCTGCTCCTCAACCGCGTACGAAAACCACTCCTCGAGCTCCTCCTCAAGACTCGCCGCGTCATCGTACACAAACGCGTACGGCTGCGGCTCTGCCCTGGGCAGGCCGGAGAGTGGCTGTGCGAGGCCCAGCGCGTCGGCGGGCGCATCGGGCGGCGGCTGCTGTGGCGGCGCGGGAGGCGGTAGGTGCAGCGGCGGCTGGGTCGGGGGCTGCTGCGTCGGCGTTGGGACGGAGACTCCTCGCGCGAGGCTGGGGCGTGTGGGCAGCGCGGGCGGGGCGTCAGGTGTGCGCATGTCTGCGGGTTCGGCTTCGATGACGGGCTCGACGGGCACGGCGTTCTCCATATCGACGGGCACGGTGTTCTGCATATCGACGGTCACGGGATTTTCCATATCGACGGGCTCGGTGTTCTCCATATCGACGGGCTCGGTGTTCTCCATATCGACGGGCTCGGTGTTCTCCATGGCGACGAGGGCCGTGTGGGTGTGTAGTGTTTGGCCGCGGGAGTTGGTGCGGTGGCCGGGGATGTGATTGTGCCCTCCGCTGTGGGGGACACTTCAGCGGCGACCCATGGTCAAACGTTCCTGGCGCGAAAGAGCGACTGCGGGCGATCTGGACGAGGAGAGTGCCATCAAGGGGAAGCGTGCCAGAGGGAGGTGCTGGTCATATGTGGGGCAGGGCAGGCTGGCCAATGAGGCTGCAACGAGCACCCTCGCAGAGCGTCGACTTCACCGTAATGATGTAATGGGGTGAATCACTGCAGGCAGACAGAATGGACATGATGAGATGGCTGTTGCGGAGCCGGAATACTCGTCGAGCTACGGCCCTGGTGCGCCAGCTATAATATGCAGCCACGGCGAAAGAAGAACACCCCCATAGCCTCTACAGCCGCACCTTCTACCAAGTACAGCCGCAACGCTCTTGCACCTGCATCGCAAATGACCGCCCCATGCTGCGTCCACCACGTATGGCCCACATCTCGTGATAAGCGTCGCTGATATTGAGCAACGCCGGAGGTGAATCGAACAACGCCGAATGAATCGAGCAACGCCGAGTGAATCGAACGCCGGAAATGAATCGAACAAGGAAAATACCTGAACATCGTATACTGATAGCCAACGACCCAGTAACAACGCAGCATCACAAACACGACAGGCGAACAGCGCAGTGCACTGGCCCGCGAGATTCCTCCAAACTTGCAGCGGATCAGAGTCAGCTTGGCCCCGTCGGCTCGCCATTGTTTTCTCGCTCCTTGATCTCCTCGGGCACGAGGCCTGCGTTCTCGCACGCACGTTTGTAAATCTGAGCCTCTTCCCACGCTCGCTGGCACTCGGCCTTGAACTTGTCGCAGCTGGCGCTGAGCTCCGTGATGGCTTGCTCCGTCAACAGCTTCTCGAGCGTCCACTTTTCAATGTTCTGCTGCTCGTTCTCCTTCAACTGCGTGATGAACTGCACTGCGCGCTGCAGGATCGAGCCCTTGTTCTTCTCGCAGCCAGGCACAATCTTTGCAAGCTCGTTGATGCCTTCGTTGATGGTTTCGCGCCGGCGGCGTTCGACTTGACATCGTTAGCGATACAGAAGCAATGCCGTCTGCGTCCTTCTCACCTTCTTTGTGATTATCTCGCCTGACTTTGTGCCACTCATCAGACCCAACCTGCGGCTTATGTGACGCACTCTGGGGCGGCGAGTCGCTGTTGGCAGGCTGGCCAGGACGGCCTGTCTGTGTCGCAGCCTTCAGGGCTTCGAGGCTAAAGTCCTGCATGCTCGACTGCTGCTGATGGTCGCCCATGTTGAACGAGTTGTCGCCGCCTGTGCCTTGTGTCTGGAACTGCAGCTCTGTCGCCTGTGGCACCGTCATCTGGTGATATGCCAGAGCAGCTGCAGCCGTGTCGCCCACGCTCGATGAGTTGCCCCCGTTCTGGTTGCCCATGTCGAAGTGGTGCAGGTCGTCGTTGGCACCGGCGTTGTGTGCGGCGAGGTGGAAAGCCGTGTCCTGGTCGGTCAAGTCGGTGCTGCCCATGTTGGGAGCAGCTCGGCCCATGCCCTGGTCGCGTGTGTCGCGCTTACGTTTGTTCGAGTGGAGGTCCTGGCCCAGCTTGGCGTCAGTGTGGTAGCCGGCGATGTCTGCCATGTTCGCAGTGGTGTGCGTAGAGGGGTGGGGGAGGAGGAAGCCGTCAGGCAGCCAGGTTGAGCTCAGGCAGTCAGTTAGAGCTCAGACAGTCAGTCAGAGCTCAGGCAGTCAGTCAGAGATCAGGCAGTCAGTTAGAGCTCAGGCAGTCGGGTAGAGCTCAGGCAGTCGGGCAGAGCTCGCAGGCGTCTCGAGGATCGAGCTGCGTAGGCTGTCGGCTGGGATGGAGGGGCACACGGATGCGACTGACAGCGGAAGGGCTGTGGTGCACGTAGAACTGCGGGGCAGCTGCACCTTCGAACCGTCGGCGTTCTAGCAATCGCAGGCTACAGAATCGCACCGTGAGGCCTGGGGAACGACAAATGTTAGCACGGGCGCGGGCAGGGGGGGGGAGAATGTCAAGCATCAACGCAACACAGCGTCCAGCAAAGCAGACGAGGCGGCGCGCTGATTGCCTGTCGCCGTGGCACGACCGAGCTGTCACTCTCGAAAAGGGGCCCGTTGCATCGTGCGAATGTGCGGACGTCGCGCAGTGCACAAGGCCGTCGTGCTTCGCTTCGACGTCGTGGATGCGCGCGCCGAGCAGCACCGGGACGCGGCGCAACAACAACACGCCAGCGAGCTGCGGGAGACAGCCACGACGCCCGCCGTCCTGTCGCGAGCATCGCAGGCGGATCGCATGTCCCCTCGCGTACTCGCGCGCTTGTGTTGCTGCGCAGCGCGATGCGACGTCCAGGCCAAGAGGCGCGACCGACGTGCAAGATATGTGGGACGGGGACTTACCTGAGCAATGTTGAAGTTCGTGCCCGCCGCGGATACACGTGAGGGCTTGGATGGTCAGTATGGATCAGCTGTCTTGGGCTCCAACATGAACCTGCAAACTTGAGGAACGGGGAAAGCGATCGGTTTTGCAAGATCGCAGGCGTAGAGGAGGGTGCCTTACTGTGATAGTCGCGTCCAGGCCGCTGAGAATACGCTTGTATGGCGAAAGAGGGTGCGTCGAGGGTGGAGGTCACATGAGAGGGTCACGGGCGCTGGGAGCTCTTATGGCTTCACCAAAATGCCGAGAGGAAACGCGCTAAGAGCCGACGAATCAAACGCTCGCCAACCGCCATGCCAGGCTTCTCCACCTCCCAGCCGCTGCCGCTCGAGCAACCTCCGCTCATCAAGCCGGGCACTTGCACCGACGTCTGGCAAGCACTCTTGATAAAAGGTGACTCGTTCTCTGCTCAGTGTGCTGTAGAAATGCCGCTTCCCGCCCGGCAGTGAGGCGTCGTCCCCGCGAACCGCTGCCAGAACCCCCCGTGATGCCGCAGCTGCTCCACCACACGAACTGCACGATGCGCACCATCATGTCTTATCTCAAACAGAGCGCCTCACCGTCTGCTCCCCACACTGCATTAATCTGCCGTTTGTATTGCACAGATGACACCCTTGCACACTGCCGCGCTCATCAGGCAATCACCAGACAAGACACATGATGCTGGCATGTGACACACACCTCCCCCACATTCTCTTCCGACTTGCAGTCGCCTGGTCTCTGTGTAACGTGATCGATCTGTGGCTTCTTGGCATAGGGCTGAGACGTCAGGACTGCTAGCCTGTGATTTCTCAACTTGATGCTACTCATACTGTACATGATTCCAACACGTCCGTATCACTACTCCTCAAGGCCTCACAATAGCCGGGAAGAAGAAGATGGTCAAGGTGACCAGCAGTGGAAGCGTATTGGCCATCTGCCTCGCCATGATGCGGTAGAAGCGACCCCTTGGGAACGGCCCGCAGACAGGCCCTCGATAGTCATGATGCCCCATGGCCTTCTGCTGGTCTGAAACCGCCTCCAGGCCCTCGGGTATACCCACCGCAAACAGTCCAAGAGAAGCAGCCAGCAGCGACAGCCAGAGAGTTGCGTATAATCGAGCCGGAAGCATGTACCGGTTCGTGCGGATGCCGTCTCGTGTGCTTGTCCACGTGCGATGGATCAGTGTGTGGATCGGGACGCCGCCGATGCAGCCGTAGTACCAGGGCTTCATTTTGGGCTGCGGAAGCCCCAGCTGCAGAGACAGTCAGTATAGAAACGGAGTCCGAGACAGCAGAGACAGGCACCTCAAGATCAGGGAATACTGGCTGCGTCATCCTCCACTCCTCAATCATTGCCGCAGTGGCTGCGACAGCCTCGTCGTAGGGTAGGTCTGCAACTGGAGACCCAACTGGAGGTGGCGGCGGTACGCTCGGTGCGCGACCGAATCCTCGCCTGATCTTATCCCAGATGGCGGGCATGTTGACCTGCTGTCGCGCAGGTTTGTCCAAGCGTTGGAATAGGTTGTGGACGCCGGCGTCAATGATGCAGCACGCGGCGGTGACGCATCGAGTGTGTGATGGAGACGGCACGCGAATGTCCGATTGGAAAGATTGGTATCAAGATGCAGGAATCGTGGTGTGAGGCCTGGACGAGGAGGCAGTGACGTCGTCCTTTGGAGTGGAAGTAGCGGTCGTGGTGCTGATAACGACCCGTCCTGACGGTACACGCACCACCTCAAGAAAGGGGCCGCTCTCATCCGCGCATCGTCACAATTCGCAATGATGATACTGCATGAAGTGGGAATCAAATTCAGAGGCTGAGCTCACTCGTCTCGGAACATCCATCTCCCGCCCGTCTTGTGTGCCTCAAGCCAGCGATCCTGTACGGCCTTCACCTCCAATTCCTTCGCTCGACCTCTATCGATCTCTCGTTCTTGTGTGGAGGGGAAGTCCACACGCCAGAAGCCAGGCGGTGTCCGGCGTCGCTCGTAGGCCTCTCGATGTTTGCCACTGTCCTTTGCCATCTTCTTTGTACGTGCTTGCAGAACTAACTCAGCGCGCTCGTCTGAGGACATCTGCGTCGATATGATCGTGTTGTAGGCGTCGCCAAGGTACTCCTCAAGCAGAGCCTCTTCGTCCGCTGTAGGAAGAGGGCCCAAGGCCTCGGCTAGTCGGCGAAAGTGGGAGCCACAGCATTGTTCATTAGTGCAGCCTGGGAGACACAAACGATCTCCCCTCTTTCGGACCGTTTCCGAAAAGGCATAAGTGTAGCCGTTGTTGTACGCTGGATTTGGCTTGAAGTCGTGAGCCTTGAGCTCCTGGACCGGCTTGTCGCGAAGACGAGACTGCCCGACAGGCGGGGATGGATTGCTTCTTCGTGGAGCAGGCCGCTTGTCAGGAGCGCGCATGCTCCAGACTGGTCGATCATCAGGTATGATCTCGCTTCGCTGGTCCGAACGAGCGTTGACTGCAGACCTCCGGGACCCACCAGGACCTGACGGCGTTGGGACAGCTCGAAGTGCACTCTTTGGAGGCGACTGCGTCTGCTCTGGCTTTACGAGCGGCGATGAAGTAGTTGTTGTACGCTGCAGACGATTCGTAGGTGTTTGGGGGTCCTTCATAGCCCGCATCCTCTGAAGACGCGCTCGAGCGGCACTTGGAGGTAGTCTCAGCTCGTTCTCATCTACGGGCGGCGGCGCTTCACCAGACTCTGCGAGTATACCATGCTCGAGACGCCTATTTGCAGCTTGCTTCGTGCGCTTGTTTGAGTTGCGTTCCGTGGTTTGTGCGACAGTATTTGGGTCGAGTGGCTGGAGTATGTGCTGATCCGCCACGTGTGGTCCTGTAGGCTCGCTGAGCGCCCGCAATTCGTCAGCAGCCATCTGAAGCTTGGCTCGAACATTGGACATCTGGTCTCTTTCCATATGCTCTTTCTGCAGCTCCTCGTGCCTCGCAGCTTGTGAGAATGGCGCACTTCCAGATCGTTGATGCAAGATTGTACCGGTCGTGTTGGAGTGAAAAGAAGGCTTTCTCTGCAAAGCCCTGACTGCTTCGGCGCCATGGGGTGTTGCATCATCCAAGTCAATCGTTTCCGTACGTGTGAGGATATGAGTGCCAGGTGGGGGACTGCTTACTGGCTCGTCCTTGATACGATGGGGCTTGGCTGGAGTTCCGTCCGAAGATCGACCAGTGTAGACTTCCAACCTTGATTGCTGGCCTCGCTTGCGTTTGAGTGACCGCTCTGAAACGACTTGCGGCCAGTCGTCTTCGTCGTTGACAATTTGGGTTCGTCGATTCGCTTGATCAGCGACTTCATCGACTGTAGTCTGGCTAGAGCTTGGTACTGCGTCGGCCTCAACATGGGATCGGCAAGTTCTGTTGAGCCTAGTGTTCAGCGAAGGTAAGTCGTGTGTTGCGCCTTCATGTCCGTGAAAGCTCGCAGCTGGAGGAACTCTCGGCGTGACTGATGCACTGGTCGACAGGTCTTCGCCTTCATGCGGCAATTCCGCAGCCTCAGCTTCTGCATCCGCAAGTATAATACCGGGGGCAGGGGATGATCGTCCTCGAGCGGCATATTGTAGAGGCGTTTGCGTAGTACTGGCAGATCCTGGGCTCGAGGGCATGTGGGGTGACGCCTCGTCGCTGTGAGGAACGGCCAATAATCTCGATGGAGTTTCGTCGGCTGTCGCAGCAGCCTTTCGTCGCTGCTTTGGCTTCACCCGGTCTGCGTACTGCTGCCATGCACGTACACTTTCTTTCATGTCCCTGTTCTTCTGCATGACAGCGTTGTTCTTTCTTTCGAGGTACTTGATCTTCTGAGAAAGATCTTGATACTTTTTGCTCAACTCCTCGTACTTCTCGGCGAGACCGCGGTGTTGCTCCTCTGGCACGTCCGTAGCAGTGTCCTTGAGAGCTGTTGACGGTGCTACACTCTCAGCCCTTTGCCGCAGTTCATTCTCCAATCTTTTGTTCTCCTCCATGATTTTTGCATTTCTGACAATCTGCTCGTTGATATGATTGAACAAAAGATGCTGGTTTTCGTCTCCTATGGACGCTGATTAGTCGAGGAATTTGTTAATATCACTCATACTTACTCCTTTCCAGCTCATTCTGGTGTCCTTCCTCTCCTGACGCGTCGTTAGCCACTTTATACGCGTATAGTGCATGCAAATTCGTACTCTTCTTCCACTCTTTCTCGCAATCGGGCGCGATGACCTCATCGTAAACACGAGACCACAGGCCTCTGTTCTTCTCAACCCAAACCGTGAAGTCCGCCATAGTCAACGAATCATAGTCAGACGAAAAAGGTCGCTTAGGTGAAAGATGCCTTCCAAAGTATTCGGTGCTAAGGATGTCTGGTGCCAGGCGGCAACGTCGAAAAACGCGCTAATTCAACGCGCAGTCACGCGGCGACAAACCTATCGATAACGCACCCCACATCTTCCCGAGGCACGCTGCACCTTTGCCACAACACATCATCTTGTTATGAAGAGGTTCCGAGAGGAAGCAGATGGAGCCGATCATCCAGCGAAGGTGCGGCGCGTGATCAAGGCCGACAGGCTATCAAAGTTGAGCGACGAGTTGCTGGTGCGCGTTTTGTCGTTCCTGCCAGTATCGTCCCTCTTGACTTCCCAGAGGTACATAAACCGAAGTAACGTTAGAGCATCCATGTTGACAGGGCAGGATCTCGAAGAAGTACAGCCGCCTTGCAGTCGACTCTGAGCTTTGGAAAGCCGCCTACTATCGAACGTTCGTCCTCCCCCGCGCATCCCGCATCCCCGGCATCAAGAGCCCCGGCGCACACGACCGCTTGCACTACTCTTCAAGATTGTCGAGATGGCTGGACGACGGCGCGTTAGTCAAGAGTGGCGCGAATACCAAGTGGAAGCAGCAATATCGCTTGCGCCACAACTGGTCGCAGGGGAAATGCGCCGTCAGTGAGATTGTAGTCTCTGAACGGCCCCCAGAACCGCCCTTACTGGTCATGCTGTCGAATAGCACAATCTTCGCGGCAGACTCAATAGGCGGACTGAGAGCGTGGGGCGTGAAAGATGGGCGCGAATTGCTTGCATCAACACCGTTCAGTGCGACTGCGACAGACATCCTGCAACCGCCCGTGGCCATGGCTATCGATTCGAATGAAGCAAACGAGGGGTGCGAAAGAGTCGTTCTAGGCTTCGAAGATGGGTCATTCTCTATATATGAACTACGGCGGAGCTCAAAACAGTTTGACATTCTGTTCACCCACCCACCTTCATCGAACGGAATGCTGTCGGCCCTGGCCATGTCTTCGCCGTATCTTCTCACTATGACAGAAGATCACCTTCTATCGCTGTACACGTTCGAAGAAGAGCAGAGACAGTCCGCACATCTGAACCCTCCGAGGCTTCTATACTCGTTGCGGTCTCACACAGCCTGGCCTCCCGTATCTCTGTCCTTGCGCACAACAGCGACAAGCATGACAGCCGCAATCGCATATTCACTACCTACATATCTATCCGGCTGGACAGTCGGCGTCCAGGAGCTGAATCTCTCGCACAAGGGCGAGCTGCTTGGGTCACGACTAGCGACAGCAGCTGATGAGCACTCCTTCACGCTCTCAAACTACCTACCACTGTCTTCACCATCGACTCGCTCATCCTCTCCACCGTCCGGCACACCCCGCGAGCCTCCAGCCGTGGCTGCTCCGAGCAACTCCAAACCAACCTCCATGTCCTATTCGCATCCATACCTACTGGTAGCCCACCCAGACAACACCCTGTCTCTCTATCTCGTCAAGTCTACTGCATCCACCCTATCCATCGGTCCGGGTAACCGCCTTTGGGGCCATACATCTTCAATTTCAGGCGCACACGTTGGCATGCGCGGTAAGGCCGTGTCTGTCAGCAGACTTGGTGATGAATTACGAGTCTGGGATCTAGAAGGCGGGACGGCCTCACTTGCAAATCGGCGGCGATTCAGAAACGGCGAATTGAGCGTCAGGGTACAGCCATCGAAGATTATGGATGATGCTCAGGACGCTCAAGATGCCGAGAGTGAACGAAACATTGGACTGAAGTCTGCGCTTGAACAGAGCTTCGACGACTCGAGTGTAAACCGAGGCTGGGTCGGCTTCGACGAGCAGAACGTCATCGTGCTAAAGCAGAGGAGTGAAGGGAGCCAGGCCCTAGTCGTATATGACTTCACATAGACGCATCTCACATAGTAATGAAGAACAATAATGTTCGTGTTCATGGGCTGCTTGCATTGCCACGCTGCAGGATGCTCGAGCAAGGCGCATAGGCCGCCGGTTCAGACGCCGATGTGCCCAGAGTCGTGTTGACATAACCCACCATAATTTGACGTCCTCTCGCGACAATACCAGAACAGACTCGACCAAATCCTTGGGGGCTCAAGCTAACTTCCACTCTCACAACTTCATGTCCAGTAACCATCTTCCTGGTCCATCCATGCTACAGTCGGTTGCTGAAGATGGACTCGCGAAGAATTTCGCACCAATCACACCTCAAGACTTCCGGCTGACTTCCGCGTTGGCCACTGCATTGAGAAATGCGGGCCGTCCTTCCTGGTTCAGGGACTCGATACCCCGAACTTTGCGACGCCACGACCCGCGTGAGCTGCGGTTTTGCGGGGATGAGCCGCCGGACGTACATCATGTCGGCGTCTGCTTCTCGGCCGTCGAGCGATTCCGTCTGTCTTACTCTCCTCTTGCTTTTTCTCGATCTTCGTGCAGTCTGCTGAGTGTTATCGACTTCGAGCGTTTCCGGTCCCTCTCCACATTCGAAATCGTACATTGGAAGCACACAACATGGCGAAGGTGTTTGACTATGCGGAAGGTTGGTGACCGCTTTTTCGGAAGCAATTGTAATGAGACTGACAGCGTGGCAGTCTCGAAACATAACACTGCAGAGAGCTGCTGGGTGGTCCTCTACGGAGACGTCTACGATGTAACACGCTTCATCCCCGAACATCCGGGCGGCAGCAAGGTCATCCTGCAGCTTGCCGGCAGCGACGCAACAGAAGAGTACGACCCAATTCACCCACCAGGCTTACTCGAAGAGAACCTCAAGCCCGAAGACAAGCTCGGTAAGATCAACCCCGACTCGCTGCCGAAGGAAGAGAAGACACCCGTGGAGACAGGTGAAGTCGAGGATGACGGGCCGGTGGACCTGGAGAGCATCCTCAACATCGATGAGATTGAGGAGGTTGCGACGAAGAAAATCCCTTACAAGGGCTGGGCATACTACTACTCCGCCTCAGATGACCTCACATCGAAAACCTTCAACGGTGCTGTGTATCGCCAGATCCTCCTCCGACCCCGTGTCTTCGTCGACTGCACATCCTGCGACACATCGACATCCTTCCTCGGCCACAAGGTCAAGCTTCCTATCTACGTCTCTCCCGCAGCAATGGCACGTCTTGCCCACCAAGACGGCGAATGGGGCATCGCGCAAGCCTGCGAGAAATTCGGCGCCATGCAGGTAATCTCGCAAAACGCCTCCATGACCCCAGAGCAAATCATCGCCGACGCAAAGTCCGGACAAGTCTTCGGCTGGCAACTCTACGTGCAGAACGAGCGCGCAAAGAGCGAGGCAATCCTCGCCCGCATGAACAACCTCGACCCCATCAAGTTCATCTGCCTGACGCTCGATGCTCCCGTGCCGGGCAAGCGCGAGCACGACGAGCGTAGCAAGAACGTCGGCTCCAACCTGTCTGTCCGCGCAGCCGTGCAGGAAGACCAGAGCGTCAGCAAGACCTCGACGGAGGCGAAGACGCCAAAACTCGCAGGTGTGGGGCAGAGTCTGTTCTGGGGTACCGCAGCAGACCTGACATGGCGCTCCACCCTGCCGTGGCTTGCGAAACACACAAACAAGCCCATCGTGCTCAAGGGTATCCAGACACATGAGGATGCGTACTTGGCGTCGTGTTACGCGCCGCAGGTCAAGGCGATTATTCTGTCGAATCATGGTGGCAGAGCGCTGGATACCGCGCCGCCTGCGGTGCATACGCTGCTGGAGATCAGGAAGTATTGCCCCGAGGTCTTTGATCGTATCGAGGTTTGGGTCGACGGGGGTATCAAGCGCGGCACAGATGTTGTCAAGGCGCTGTGCTTGGGCGCGAGAGGTGTTGGCGTTGGGCGTGCGGCGCTGTTTGGGTTGGGCGCTGGTGGCCAGGAGGGCGTTGAGCGCGTGCTTGAGAGTAAGTCGAACATTCCGACTGCGAAGGAACATCGCTGACATTGAGTAGTCCTCAAAGCGGAGACGGAGACATGCATGCGCCTGCTCGGCGTCGAGAGCGTCGATCAGCTTGGGCCTCACCTTATCAACACAAGAGCCGTCGAGCGCGACATCTACGACGGGCCATCATTCGCACGAGGCGCCGTTGAGAGCACAGCACGGAATCCCGTACCCATCAAAGCGAAGCTGTAATTAGTTGTTTCGATATCTCAAAGCGTACATGACAAAATAATAGATCACCACAGATTAGGTGACGGTAGGTGTAACTTGGGATGAAGACAACTTGCGCAAACACATGAACTTAACTAGACCACTTCTTCTACTTTCAAACATTCTCTACCGTCTTCGACTTCTCCGAGGTAATTAATTAGTCTCATGTATATACTCCATGGTACATACTTAGACTCATAACACTGCCAACCTCCATGATCATCACCACCAGCTTCGACAATCTGGTCTTCACCACCACCATCATACACCCCAGCATGAACGAGCTCAACATCTACGAAGCACTCTGCGCTCCCCTCTTCGCCTATATTGCACCCACCGCATCGCCGTCACGAAGTCCTCCGGCGAGCTCGTCCACATTTCTTTCCGCGACCTCATATCAAAGGTCGTGTACAACATCACCCCGTCCGACTCGCAAGTCCAAGGCGCACTCCTCTCCGGCCCTCTAAAGAACGTCAAGAACCTCGCCATCATGACAAAGCACTGGAATCTCTCCTCCGCGACGGCCATCTTCCCGCCGCAGGGCGGCTCCAACAACATAGACATTGCGCCGCGTTCGCGCAGTGCTGCGCACGTATTGCCTACCATCTCCGACACGTTCGATACGCCGCTGCTACATCCTGCAGGCTGGACTCCGCGGTTCACCTACGGTACTCTTGTGATTCATTTTATGTGGAAAGATTTCGAGTCGATTATGTAATATAGTGAAAGACGTAAGATTGTATGTGTAGTTGAGCGACATATATGTCAGTCACCAGTGTGCTACTTGCGAGTCGCCACGTCGGTGTGAGGTAGGTCCCGGCGAAGCACAGAAGCAATGAATGTATGTGAATGAATTTGATCAAAAGCAGTTGACAAAGGGGTACGGGGAAATCTCAGAGAGGAATTACACAAGCACGTTCGATGAAGCTGTGGCTGAACTACAACGACGAAACAAAGCACGAACGAAAAGTCTTTTACTAGGTAGGAGATAGTCAGTGTTCTACGACTATTAAAAGCTTGGCGGCCAACTTTGCTGATGAATGCAACTCACCATTGCTCCTGTTAAAAATCATTTTGGACCATCGCTCATTGTAGTAGGTGCACGGATGCTAACCTACAACGGGACGTAGGGATATGCTCGATCGTGTAAAGTTCCCGCCCTTGGATTCAGAATTCCCAACCATCATTAAGGAGCAGTTGTATTGAGCTTTGGAGACCATTTCATGTTAATAGACATGAGAAGTCGGGGCAACGTTTTTAGAAGGAGGGGCAGCGTTTTAAGGAGGGGTTGAAGAAGGAAGGAGGAATCCAGCCCCACGTGCAGTCGCGTCTGACTAGCGCGGAGCGGCGCGTCATCGTGGGCATTGTATCTCGAGACCACCGCAACAACAATGGCCGACGTCTGGAGCGGAGACATCCTGCTCTCAGATGGCGAGTCTATCAGAGGTAATGACGCGTTTTTGAACGCTTGTACAATGCCAACAACAGGCAGATATCGGCTTTTCCACCCCGCATGATACCTCTGCCCCAGCGATATCCGCGACGACTATACGCTTCCTCTCGACTGTCGACACCGCGAAGATACCCTTATACCTCGCCGTAGGGCCCAGCTATGACGTCTGGACGACTAGCGAAGCTTCAGAGGCATGGTTTGAGTCAACGTTGCTCAGTCTGCCCACAACAGCTGCTTCAAACAATGGCGTCCAAAATTGGTGGACGCTGGCGAGAGCGCAGTCACCGATTGGCGTCCTAGTCCAAGTGGAGAGCCAAGGAATTGAGATATCGAAGCCCAAGGTAACGGAGATCCTCATCTATGGAACGATTGCTGCTGTACCAGGCGAAGGTCTGCCAACACCACCCTCTTCATAAGACGCCCCTAACGCTCAGCTAGGGCTCTTGCCTGAGCTACGCGTACATGCACTCCCACTATCGTCCGGTCTCTTGCATGGCAAAATATACTCCTCGGGCCTCCCGCCTTCGCCAGTGCTGAGCACCGCCGACGAGACTGCTGAGATCGAAGCTCAGTACCTGGCCCCATTGTACGAATATCAACCCGCTCCAAAGTCACCTAAGCGCAAACGAGATCTGTTTGAAGAGGCAACATTGGCGAGGAGGAAGGCCAAAGGCAAAGGTGGAGTAGGTGTGGCAGCAGCAGCAGCTCGAGCAACTGAGTCGCAACGTCCGTACGCCCACCGCAAGTCCATCTCAATCGAACTGAAGGCATCTCCCTTCCCAGAGTCTCGGCCTTCGTCTGCCCATGGCGCTCTGCCTCGTCTGACGTCTCGTCAGCTATCTCGATCTCATAGCATTAATTCTGATATTAGACCGCTCAGTCGGAGGGATACAACAGACGGGCCTGAGAGACGCTCGCACCTGTCACGGGTAGATACGATCTCTTTACAGCCTGAAGAACCAACCACAGAATCGAGGAACAAGGAAGCGCTCACAAAGGTCGTGATGGCGGCGATGCGCATGCACGGATTACAACAAAGAAAGAGGGTGAAGTCTCGTCGCGCCTCGACGGCTCCTGGTTTCGAGGAAAGTCAACCTGCATTCGAGGAGCTGACCGCAGAGGATGCTGCGAAAGACGAGGAGTACAAGCAAATCTACCACCAAACGTACAAAGGTGCTGTGTTGGCTTTGGTTCGTACCACGTTCAGGTCCCCCTGTTCTTCGTTGACAACATTCCAGAGACAACACATGACGGAAAAACCGCTGCACGCTCAGCCAGACCGAATGCGTGACCTCGTCGAGCAATTTCTCGCCCTATTCCTCAACGATCCACTCGCACAACCATTACGGTCTGACGAACCGACCAATCCAGCAACGACACCCGGTCTCAGGCAAGCCGGCATATTCGGGTCGTCTCACCACGCCAGTCCCTTTGATTTGCCCAGTGGTATGAGGCGGCCACCCATGGTGAGAGCTCAGACAGACGGTCAGGTCTACACTGGCTCCCCAATCAGCAAGAGAAAGTCCAACGCCCACAAGCTCGACAATGTGTGACAATTCCAAGACCAATGGTCTCCCTATGACAGCGACTGAATACAGACGCGTCTGGAGCGCTAGCAGGAGTTTTGTGACCCAGGACACGTACTTTGTGGTATGACACCAGAGCGAGTCCCGAAGGGCTGAGCGAACCACTGCGCGAGCCCTGGCGCCTGATTGTCATCGATACGATGCATCTGCGGAACCGCCGACATGATGTATCGTCTCCCGCATCATGCCCTTGTTGATCGAGATGTAAGCCCAGCCTCATCATTGCGCAGTCCGACATTCAGAGGACAAATCCTACATTGAACGACCTTACTTTTCTATGGAAGTAACGACGTTGCATCGTGACTTGAAGGATCTCACTGTTGTCCACGTCCGCGATCGACTATAAGGAGCAGCCAATCCCTGTCGAATTCCACACTCCAGCAAACATTTCGCGTGTTTGCCATCTGTTCAAGCATCGACTCCATCATCCGCTTTCTCGTCCCTCCAAGCACCGCTATGCTTCCGAAAGCATTTGCAATTGCGCTCCTTGCCGCTACTGGCATCGCGGCACCCTACCCTAACGAGACGGCCCCGTATTCCTGGACTGTGCAGAAATTCAATGGCACCTGTTCAGCCGCAGCCTGCTGGGCATGGGGCTTCAGCATCTCAGGTGCAGCTGGTCGATCTGGCCAGCCTGCTTTCGAAACAGATGGCTGCAGTATCGACAGCAGGGTCGATGGACATCAGCAATGCAGGGGCATAGAAGTCGACGTGCCTGGCGGAGTGGCTGTTCAGATTGACAGCGCAAGTATCATCGGTGGTCTGTTGACTGTGCAATATACTTTTCAGCAGTAAGTGCGCTTCCTGAAGAAACGACAGGATCTGATGTTTGAACAGGGGACCCATCAGATACACGTACTATGGCAATCACTCGGTTACGCGACGCGGCGATGGCGTTCAGCCCGATTTTCTCCAACCTACCGAATTTCTCATTGTCCCGCACGCGGCTTCTGCGATCGGCATGAGGGGAAGGGATTGATTACAATACTCTTAAAGGTCATGATCTGGAGGAGCAAGGGATACGCGTCCTATGGTGCAGGTGAACGTAAATTATCGCGTCGTTTACCATTTGTCGTTTATCTACCACATCCTTTACGTTATCTTCACTGTTTAGAATTCGATTCAATGAGTCAATAAACCTCGCCTCGTCGACCCTGTCCCCAGCCATGGTTCTTTTGTCTAAAAGACTGCCGAGGTATACCACCAAAGAATATGCCCTGCAGGCAAGGACTTCGTGCCGGTCAATTCTTGAGCTATGAACAGTGCGTGTACACTTACACCCAGCCGTGGAAGATGCGCTGATATTGTCACAGAATCTACACGTCACCACTGCTCACCCACCATAATGCAAAAACCCCTCGAAGCATTGCCGCTGTGGCTCATCTATAGAACGACCACCCTCTGCCTCCGACCTCCAAAATGCCCTGGAGCTGCCATCCCAGAACAAGACGAAGCTGACCCACGAACATGAACCCTATCTCGTGGTCATGACGGTGGTTCGCCTGGACAACGCGGTACATGCTTCTCAGGATCGGAGCGAAACGATGCCAAAGCTCATCCTCGAAAAGCGCATCGTCAGGAAAATGAAAGACGCGACAAGCGTACTGAATGCACTCTATGAGCGTTGGGTCTGTGATATCTGCACCGCTCTTGTCGACCTGGAGTCTCAGAAACCATGCTACGCATTGGATGAAGCTGGATGCGTCCCAAGGATCCGTGATATCCTGCAGTCTGTCCACGAGTATTATTCTTTCATGATACTCTTCCCCTTCCTCGATGGTCAATGTGTGCCGTTCTTCTTCGACCTGCTGTTCTGCATCGGCGTTGATATACTCACGGTCTACAGCGAGAACGTGCTCGTCGTCCTCGCCAGGGCTGTCGTCGTGACCAGGTCTCTCGCTGTGGCTACTTTCTTCTACCTCGTCGACCTCTTCGTCTTCTTCGTCGCTGCTGAGGCTAATAAAGACTACGTTCCTCGGATCGATACCGACATTCCCGTGCTCCTGTAAATCGAAGGCCTCGAAGTTGCTCGTCCATGCCGAATTCACTGTCACCATCGTCACTGATGGTTTTTTTGCGATACAGTTGGCGGCGACAGGTCGGACACTTGTTTGCGTTATTGTTATGACTGAGGAGCCATCGTTGCAGGCAAGCAGCGCTGAAGACGTGGCTGCAGCTGTTCAGAGCCGTGAAGCGCACGGGGTAGTGCATAAGGCTGTTCCTGAAGATTTCGTGGCAGATGGCGCAGGTGTCGGGCTCGATGCCCTGCATGAGGAACTGCTCTCGAGAGGGGATAACTGTCGCCGGCATTGTGGATGTGTTGTGAGTGTCTCTTATGTATAGATGCGTGATTCGAAAGAATCGGATGAATGAGGTGTTGTTGGGGTATCGTTCGAGACGTTGCGGCGTTTCTGGTAAGTTATACTTCAGGGTCGCCTTCACCGCCAACGCGAATATTAGCCACCAAGTCCAGGGGTCTCTCGAGTAAAATCTCTGCACGGCACATCTAGATGGACAAACCACTGTGCAAGATTCGTTCCATTCATGCTGAGACATATATCACACTCAAACCTCAGTCACACGGTAGTATTCGTTTAGCCATAGCTCCTGAAAAATCGCCTTCAATCATACTCGCCGAGCTCACATTGATATCTGCTGTTCTTTTCGGCTTTAATTCATTTTTGACTATCTGCATAGCTAGTCAAGGCTCCCCTCAGTCGACCCAATCGACAGTTCACTTAGGGCTCTCGGTCTGCCACCCTCCGGCCTAAGCCATTCTAGGGACCCAGATTCGCCGCAATTCTCTCTGACAAACTTCTCTTCTTGACGACCTGCCTCATTCTAGGCATTAAATTACGCATATGTCGCTACTGAGGACTAGGACAGCAATGATAATAAATTAGATGAAGTGCTCATGCGTATTTACAGATTACGATATACATGAAATGGGTAGAGCTCGCGTTCGGGAGTCTGTCCCAACAGATTCACGAGGTGTGCTGCGTATCAAAAGGCCTAGTCTGGATGTGCCAGGTCTTCGACATCGCCAGGGAAGTCTATTTACCTGAGAAATTATAGTAAAGGAACTCCCGCTCGCTGTAGTCTTCAGCTTCATCTTCCTCGACGAGGAAGAGAAGAAGATACCGCGACCGCGCTTTCTTCATGTGCCAGTCTTCGAACAGCACTGAATACTCCGGGCCGGACCCAGTCTCCATATTCAATCGTTAGAAGGATATATTGTCGCGGTATATATACCCAACAGTTCACGGAGTGAGAGATGTCTTTGCTCCGATATATTCATATCCTCTGTCATATCCTGGAGCGCATATTCTACGCTGTCGCGGATGTCATCATCATCACTGTACATGAGATCTCAGGCAAAGGACTCCATGATGAACTTTGTTAACGTGAACGAAATGTTTACGCTTGTAGAAATGTCGAAAGTTCTAAGGATGATGTTGCTGTGTCGGCGCCTTTGACCTTGCTGGTTGTCCTGGCCCACTTGTGTTGTCACAGGATGATCGCCAAAATGTCCACCATCCCCGTCATCATCTGAGTCGTTGCCCGAATAGAAGAGGTGGGTACGGCAAATTGGGCACTTATTTGCTGATTCACGCCCGCCCTGACAGCCACTGTTTGATGCAGACCGATCCAAACACGTGGTGGCAGCCATGTGTCCCTGACAGGCTAGCCAGAAGATGCTCGTCGTCGAATGGCGAGAAGTAGATGCTGCAGGTGTCGCTTTCGTGTACATGGGTGGCGATGTAATCTTCTCCTGAAGGCAGGTCACTGCTAGCCATGTGAGTGGTTGAGTTGTATGGTGTAGACTTGAGTTGGTGGATTTGCGAGAGAGGTTATGAGCCGTATTGCAGGCGAGCGCCGGTGAAAAATCGATGTGCCATCCATCAAGAGACCCTTTAACCAGCTCATTACCGCCGTTATGTCTCACACCCGAGTTCGTTTGTTGCAACGGAATAGTCCAGGTTCATTTTCCCAAGCTGTTTCATACTAGATGCGTGGCTGGCAGAAATGCTAGGTAATGACTGTGGACCATTGCGAAGACAACGTCTCAGAATATTGAGCTTACATGTCGAGAGCATAATATCGTCCGGAGCCTGTAAGGGCACGACAAGAAACTGCCCAGACATCGTACGTACCCTGCCTGGGCCTGCCGCATGAAGGAACTGACTCCGGAGAGGAGAGGACAACAAGGTGCTCCGCGTTATATAGGCAGTCCTTTCCCACGAGGCAGGTTGGTCGCTTTTCAGCCTCGTCGTTTCTTCATCTCATTGATCATCTTTCCTCGAGCGCTTCGTCGGATGTTCTGAACGTTCGCAAACGTAGTGGTACGCTTTCCAATTATACTGAGAGATGGGCTCTCGCTTACGCAACCAGCGCTCCTCCATTGAGTCTGCCGTGCCTGCGGCGAGTGACATGCGGCAGTAACGAGCACGACATCGATGGCCTGAGCATTGAAACCACACGCAGTATGGAACCACATATTAGTTCCTGGATGGAAAAGATGGAATGAACGGTCGTTGTGAGCGCCGCTGATACCGGTATCGATGGCGGTGCGACACACAATCGCCTTCCAACGGCCGAAGAGCCGCGTTCTTGCAGCGCTCCACATCGCACCTTCCCGAACGGTGCTCATCCGGCCTCCTTGGCAACCTCCTCTCTCCTCTCTCCGCGAGCAGATTCCTTCCAATCGCACATATGAGTCTTTCGCAACGCTCGCAATCCCACGCCACTATCGCGCATGCCCAGCCGTTGCCCAGAAAGCCTGTCGCAACGAAGCAGGCATTGGCGGGGCTTGTGCTCACCAGCTTCTTGATCAAGCCTGGAGAGTGGAGACTCTGGCGAATGATAAGAGTTGAGTGATAATGAGATGCTTGGCAAGCGGCGAGGTGGGTGCGACTGCAGGCGATTGCAGGTGATTGTAGCGGACCTGGATGCTGGAAACAGGTCTGCGGTTTCCTGTGTAACGGGTGGAGGTTGGCAATGCGCGGGAGCAGGGTTACGCAGGCACGTCAGGGCGTATGGTGTAATGGCGAATTATAAAGCTTACGAGCTCCTCAGTCGTCCGGAGGCACAGCCGCTGCTTTATTCTTACAGCTTCGTTGCTAGAGATACAAGATCATTGTCAATATGAAGGTCACAGTTGCGCTCGCTGTTCTCGCCGCTGCTGCGTCGGCGACCACAGAACTCAGGGAACGTCAAGATGGACACAACGACAAGCCCTGCAAGAAGAGGCCTGATGTCGCTTCGGTAAGCTATGAGTGCTTCACATCACTACTGAGTTGAGCTGACAATTTTGCAGAGGAAGCTGGAAGCCGACATCACCTCGAAGAAGCTGCTGAGGGGCGCTCAGCAACTTCAGGACTTTGCCTACAGCTACCCGGACCGTAACAGGATTATGGGCGGCAAGGCTCACAATGACACCGTCAACTGGCTGAAGAAGGAACTCGAGTCCACCTCATACTACGATGTCACCCTTCAGCCGTTCTCCAACTATGTCATGTTGAACGGCACGATCAACACCTTCACCATCGGAGGTAAGGCCATCAACGCCACCCTCTTCGAGTACTCGAACTCCACTACTGGCCTTGTTACTGCGCCTTTGGTAGTTGTGAGCAACTTGGGTTGTGAAGCATCTGATTACCCGGCCACTCTGGCCGGCAATATCGCTCTCATCTCGCGTGGTAGCTGCGACTTCGGCTTGAAGTCCGCTCTCGCCGGTGGTGCAGGCGCTGTCGGTGCTGTTGTATACAACAACGTTGCTGGTACCGTTTCTGCCACCCTCGGCCCCCCTCCTCGCGAGGAAGGTCCCTACGTTGCAACGGTCGGCATCACTCAGGCAGACGGTCAGGCCTACGTTTCCCAAATCCAGGGCGGTGCCAACGTGACCGCCTCTTTGGACGTCTTGACTGATGTCCAGATCATCACCACCAACAACGTCTTGGCGACTAGCAAGTGTGGCGACAAGAACAACCAGCTCGCTCTGGGTGCTCATACTGACTCTGTCGGCGCTGGACCTGGAATCAACGACGATGGCAGTGGCACCGTTGGTATCCTCAACGTTGCCAAGGCACTTGCTAAGTACAACGTCAACAACGCTGTCACCTTCGGCTTCTGGTCTGGAGAGGAGTCTGGTCTTCTTGGATCGACCTACTTCGTCGAGAGCCTCACTTCTGAAGAGTCCCTCAAGATCCGTGCCTACCTCAACTTCGACATGATTGCCTCGCCCAACTATGTTCACCAGATCTACGACGGTGACGGCAGCGCTTATGGCCTCACTGGACCTGATGGTAGCGGAGATATCGAGGAGTTCTTCGAGAAGTACTTCGTCCGCGTTGGCGTTCCCTCCAACGCCACTGAGTTCAACGGCCGCTCAGACTACGGTCCGTTCCTCGATGCCAATATCCCTGCCGGAGGAACCACCACTGGTGCTGACGAGGTCAAGACTGAAGAGGAGCAGAAGATTTGGGGTGGTGTTGCTGGCGAGATCCTCGACCAGAACTACCACCAGGCTGCCGACACTGTCGACAACCTCAACCAGGAGGCTTGGTTGTTGCACGTCCGCGGTATTGCTGCCGCTGTTGCTAAGTACGCCACCTCGTGGGAGGGTTTCCCAGCTCGCACACCCGTCGGTAACACCACTACTAAGAGGAGTGTGTCTGAGGTCCGCAAGACCGTGGCTGGCGTCAAGCGCTCGCTGAAGATGTACTAAAAGCCGTGCAAACGCCTTCACGATAATGTATAGATGATAATGCATGCATGCATGCAGCACATTGGCTGTGTGACCTACCTTGACCATTGCTCACCTTCTTGTCGTCAAACTGTCTCTGACAATGCAGAATCGAAGAATCGAAGCCCACTTAGAACTCAACTTGGTAAAATCCATTAGTCTTGCACGGCATCTGTCTCGGTCACAGTGCATCGTTGACTTGAACTTCCACCGTACGGCCCATTTCCATCACGACATGATCAATGACACGGCGTCTCCACAAAATGTCACATCTCGCCCTTGCATGCCCCTCGAGTTCGCCTTGCCAGCACTGACAGTCAGCACTGACATACAGAAATAAGGTTTGCGCTCTGAGCAAGACTTGCCACGTTCGCTCGCTTGCCAGCCAGCGCACGTTGCGGGCGTTCGCAATGCGCTGTCATGGGTGACGGGCGCCTGCAGCGGTCATCCGATGACGGATAGCCTTCTCGAAGCATTTCCGCAGCGGCGCCGGACACTGCAGAAGGAGACGTGAGGCGAGTTCGAATTTTGCTCAAACACCTCGTTTCGACACGCGGAGATGCTGTGCAGCGCTTCTCAGGCTCGCAGTCCCGACGCAGCGTCACTGTCACCAATCAATATCAGGCCTTTCATCTCCGTGAGAGCGTACTGCTGGCGCCGTCGGAATCAATTTTCGTGCTGGCGGGTGCTGTTCCGCTGGAGTGAGGGCGGGCTGAGACGGCGGCAGCCGATTCGCAGTGCGGGGAAACAGGAAAGCGAATGGCTGAACCCCTCGACCTGAAACACGGCGGGTGCGGCCTAGCGCGGTCTGTTTCGAGATAGCGGTGTGGAATTGCAGATGCTGTTCCTAGCCTAACCGCGTCTGCCATGATAGCCGTGGATTGCGCAAGAGCAGGCCATGGGACTTTGTTGCCCTGTGTGCCCAAGAACCGGGAGAAGCACAGTATCGTGACCGTTTCTTGAGGAAGGTCGGTGGAATGTTGCTGGTCTGCTGAGCGTCGGGATATCACGAGACCAGCCCACTTAGTTTTGGCCGTTCACCGCTTCCGGAAAGTGATGCTTGCTAGAGATCAACTCATCAGAAGGATCAACAAACATGCTTGAACTTCGGGGGTTTTTCCAGAACGGTTGCGCACAGTGCAGCGGCCGTCAATGCTGGGCATAACAGCTGCGTTTCTGCGCTTTGCCCCTCACTTATAGTCGTTGGAGATGGGGATCATGAATTGAACAAGAGGGGAGTACTCCATCGCTAAAGTATCTCCCACGGTAGTGGACGGCATGTGTCGGCGTTTAGAACGAGCAAAGCCGCCTCGCTGCTCGCACTCCCGCCGTGGAAGTGAACAATAGTGCTGCCACTCCCCTGCTTTTCAGTCATGAACGCGGAGTGATTGGCTGCACTGTGTGACGATGGATATGGAGCTGCTGCCGAATGACGTGTGAGCCTCGCCGCAAGCCCGTCATTTGGCGGTGCTCAATATCCCTGGGAGGGGCCCAGAGGCCTGGAAGCTGCTTGTCATCTTTGAGCACTACTGTTACCGAGTAGATTGGGCAGCCAGTGGGTCGCTTGGAATAGAAGTTTCCCTAATGATGGGCCGAGGCGCAGCGAACTGACAGTGGCACGGTGGCTAGCAGAAGGCTGAAAGATGGTGCTGAGCTCCAACGCAGCTGGGAAGGGATGAAGAATGAGAAAAGCTGGAGAAATCACAGCAAGTGCATGTTTATGTAGATCAGCGTGATCGAAGCAGCGCTCGAGGTCAGGGCACGGGTCGCCCTGAAGCAGTGTGCGGATTCCCGCGAGTGCCAGTAGCGCGTATGCATGGCGCCTTCCCAAAGAGCCCAGGGTCCACGCCTGCCATCTGAACTTCGCTGCAGGAAGGTCGCTCCTTCTTCTCTACTCACGACAGCTTGTATCGTACTCGAGGACTGACAGGCGTCACATCTTGACGCTCCCTTCTGTCGGTCCCTTCTCAAAGCTGCGCATATCCAGATTTGGCTGGTCGGGCGCATAGATCAGGCCTCACCCCGTGCCTCTAGGATACCACTGAGCCCTCACCACCGACTTCTGCTGGTTGACGACAATCCCCGTTCGCGTCCGCACAACAAAGGCCACCGAGGCCACCGGCCCTGTGTACGAGTACGAGTAACTTGACCGTGTATGTTGCGCCCCTGTCTGCACATGGCCACGCTGTTGTGTGCGCTGTCCGGAGGGCAGGCGCGCATTGCGCAGCTGCAGCACCCCTCCCTCACCGCCCTCAACCCCACACTCGAGCTGCGAGGGACAAATATGCTGACCATGGTGCAGTGTATTTCTAGTTGAACATGGCCTTCTCTTCCGGCTTTGGTGACCGTGGCGGCCTTCGCTCTCCTCGCGAGGAGCAGTCATCGTTTGCTGCTCTCGGCCTCACTTCTCCGCTGCGCAGCACCTTTGGCTCCCAGGCTGCTGCCTCCAATGCTGGCGATGTGCGCGGCCAGCTGCACCGACGCTTCACTACGAACAACATACCGACACTGAACACGCCATTGTCGCCAATCGGCCAGCAGCGCAGGCAAGCTGCTGAGCCTCAGGAATTCACAACTGCGGTACGTAGCGGATCCCTGTCACCGTGGAACTAGAGCATGGCTGTGCGAACATGTGCCATGTGCCAGTTTTTGCTCGCATATGCAAGTTGTGCAACTAGGGACCGAGCTCTGTTCGGTACCAGACAATACGAAGTGAATAAGGAACAATTGCTGACGACCCTGATAACAGACGTATCACAAGCTTCAAGTGGTAAGCAACTCTCATTCACTCCGACCTAGCTATTGTCTCTCACCTTGATTTGCGCTATTTCCCCATGTTTGCCAAGATTGTTTGATAAACATCACCTCGCGCTTTTTTACGTGTCCTTCTCCGCCCACTTTCAACAACGCCCAGTATTGCTACCATTGTCCCTTGTATTTCCCTGTTTCTCTCGGAGATTCAGATCTACCCGTTTACCCATCTCCTCTTTCATATTTCTCTACCTACCTCCACGATCACGCTCGTGACATTGTTGCCTCAGAAGCACACGCCAGTCAACCGCGTGACTGTGCTGACCGATTGTTAGCTCGAAAAGAAGAAGCTTGAGTACGAATATTTGAAGGAACAGCGTAGACGCTTTGAGGCTGAAATGGAGCTCATCGATCTGCAGTCTCGACGTGGCGAAGAGGAGATTCATCGCCTGTCTTCTGAAGTCCGTCTAAACAAGCCCGCACAAAGCCAGCCTACAACTCCGCCTGAGTACAGCGACAACGGGTTCCCAAACGCCTTCTCACGACCGAACCGCTTCAGCATGTCTAGTATCCAACAGCCCTCCACCAGGATCACTCCTCGTGGCAGCCGTGCCAACTCGCAGGTCACCTCACCTCCGTCATCCTCGTTCTTCAGCAACAACGGCCTGCCTTCCCAGTCTGTGCCTGGAACTCGCCGCAACTCCGATGAGGAGCATGATGACTTCGATAACGACGATTTTACTCCTCTGAGCCCAGCCTCCAGAAAGTAAGGAAACCTCTTTTACTTGCTACCTTTGCGTTGGTGACGTGGGGCTTGTGCCACCAAGCCCCACAACCACATTCCCACATTCCAATGCGTGAAGCCACACACACGTTCACGAACTGATTGAGCTGCTACAGGAACAACCGCATGTCGATGCCCGTGACTGGTCTTGACCTTCGTGGCCGTGACAACCTCCCAGACCTTGCATCCGTTCTGGGTCATATCGACACCACTGGCTATCTGTTCGGCGAGGAGGACAAGGAACACAACCCGGCTGCCTCTCCAGACCACAAGGCCTATCTCCAGATGAGTAACACGAACGATAAGTTCCCCATCCTTGTCCGTCGTGGCGACGCAGGTAATGGTACGAGCCTCTCTGCCTCTTCCGCTGCGCTTGATTTAGCCCTTTCACAATCCTCTGGTCCGGAGCCCCAGTCTGGTTGGCCGCATTACCGTACCCATCGTCAGGCTCAACAGTCGCTTCCTGCTAACACGCTCCGTAAAGGCTCGCACTCGCAGGCTGAGGACTATGAGAATGGCACTGCCAATGGCCAGACTACTCCCAAGAACAACCGCCAGTCCGTCGAGTTCAACTTCACCAGCCCTCTCCGGTCCGACAACCAGCGCTCCAGCTTTGCTAGCCCCAACAGCGGCATGCCGAAGTTGACTCAGTCATTCTCCACCAGCAACGTTCCCACACTGAAGAACGGAAATGGAGTCAATGGCACTGGTGCGAACGGCAACATCAATGCGCACGCTGAGCAGCACTTTAACCAGCACAATGTCAACCTCGGTCGCATCCCTCCTCACGCAGTCTCCCATCGACACAGCCGTGAGTTGTCGACCGGCTTCAAGGAGCAGGAGTACCGCCCCATCTCGTCCGGCCTGCATGCGAGTGCTGCTCCGTTCGGTCCTGCCATCACCTCCGCAGCTCCGGTCAACAGCAACGTCGGCAGCACAGTCGGCTCGCCGACCATACCGCAGTACTCGTCTACAACTGCCGGCAATGCTCCGTACTATGGCTATGGCATGAACATGCTCAACAATGCCATGAACGGCATGTCCCTTGGCCCTCAATACGGAGGCCCTCCTCCATACGGAGCCAACGGCATGTACCCTGCTGCTGGCCAGTACTACAACCCCTACGCTTCTTACGGACCCAACGGTCGTGTCCAAGACAGCCAAGCTCGCGTCATTCAGAGCCGCCGCATGCAGAATGACGCCAATCGCTTCATGAACTACGACCTGAAGACCATGCCTCGTCACGAGATCTATAGCTTGTGCAAGGATCAGCATGGCTGCCGCTTCTTGCAGAAGAAGCTCGAGGAGCGCAACACCGAATATCTTCAGATCATCTTTGACGAGACTGCTCCTCATGTTGTCGAGCTCATGACCGACCCTTTCGGCAACTACCTCTGCCAGAAGCTTCTGGAGTTCACCAACGACGAGCAGCGCACCACTCTTGTCCGCAACGCCGCCCCCGCCATGGTATCCATCGCGCTGAACCAGCATGGTACCCGCGCCCTGCAGAAGATGATCGAGTTCATCTCTACTGAGGAGCAGACCGAGATCATCATCCAGGCGTTGTCCGGCCAGGTTGTCGACCTCATCCAGGACCTGAACGGCAACCACGTTATCCAGAAGTGCCTCAACCACCTCAAGTCTGCGGAGGCGCAGTTCATATTCGATGCTGTAGGCGAGCACTGCATCGTCGTCGGCACCCACCGTCACGGGTGCTGTGTCCTTCAGCGCTGCATTGATCACGCTTCTGGCTTCCAGAAGGTCGACCTCGTCCGCCAGATCACCGCACACAGCTTCCACCTTGTCCAGGACCCCTTCGGCAACTACGTTGTCCAGTACATACTCGATTTGAACGACCCAAACTTCACAACGCCGCTGTGTCTTGGCTTCAAGGGCAAGATTGCTGAGCTTTCTATGCAGAAGTTCAGTTCCAACGTCATCGAGAAGTGCGTCCGCTGTGCCGAGATGTCAACCAAGGCTGCTATGATCGAGGAGCTGCTTGACGTTGAGCAGCTTGAGCGGCTCATGCGCGACTCCTATGGTAACTACGTCATCCAGACTGCTCTTGAGTTCGCACCATCTGAGCTCTGCATGCACCTCATCGACGCCATGCGCCCCATCCTGCCTCAGATTCGCCAGACGCCTTACGGTCGCCGCATCCAGACCAAGGTCTCGGAGCGTGAGGGTCGTCTTGCAGCCTTCACTGGTCGCGCTCCGTCAGGTCACGTCTCCCCGAGTACCGGTTCCGGCGCCCAGACTTCCGAAGCCGGCACGCCATTCCAGCCTCCCATGTACACTGCCTCTGTCAACTACGGCGCCAACATCGCTTCGCCTCAGCCTCATCGTCAGCCCCACCGCCTGAGCAACCCCCCTGTGCCCCACCACTTTAACAACTCTGTACACAACCCGGTCTACCAGCAGTACGGTGTTGCTCAGCCCGCTGGTGTAAGCAACTTTTTCTAGCTGAAGGCTTCCTGACGACGTTACGATTTGATGAGTTATGGTCACGCTCGACGCATTACTCACGCCTCATCACTACGCAACATTATTCCCCAAACGTCGCGAATCTTGCAACGATGTTGGCGCTGGCTGTCCTCGAGCAGCGATCTTTTCAATCTTCGATCTTGCTTAGGCATGCTGAGAGCTTTCGCTCTAGCCTCATTCGTACCACTCGCTCTCAACAGATCGCTTTGTATAGTACAGCGACATCAGCATCTGTGGAGCTTGGGTTGTGATGCATCATCAGGCGCTGCACGGAGCTTTCGTTTCTTTCCCTTGCTTTGTACAACCCTTGCCCCTTCTTGCCCTTGTTTTACACTCACCGATTCGCTTTACAACGATTGTATTCTTCAGCGTTCTGCGCACAAAACGTTCATGGCTCGAGCTTAGCTGCGATGAGGGCGGCGGTCATTTTATCCACTACATTGGAAGGGGTTCTTCAAGATGTATCGCACCGACCATAGATAGCAGTGCTGCCAGGCACCAAAATGAAAGCATCGAAATTATCAAACAGGTTTCCAGAGTTCAGTATGAGAAGACTGTATGGTGCAGAATCGGACATAAGTCCCACCACTAACCCTGTGCAAGTTCACTCCACCCATGGGAGTTCAAGGCATTTGCTCGGTAGGCTCGACACCATCTCTCCAAGATACCGGCCTTTGTTAACCCTTTAGGCTCTAGGCTGGCATCCACCGGACGGCCGAATCTGGGCACCCGGTGGCGGGATAGTCTACCAATCGTTGCGTCATCTCGGAGACTACACCGCGACTACATTTCCTTCGCCGACAAAAATGGAAGAACATATAATATGATCAGAACCTACAATTACCCTTTCAAATGTTCCTGCCTTATTTTATGGGAAACCTCCACACTAGAACGACAACAGCATCATGACAATCCCCGGCATCCCCTCCCCTGCCCTCCCTTACAACAGCACTGTGGTAGTCACAGGCTGCAGCGGCTTCATCGGCTCGCACGTCGCCGACCAGACGCTCTCTGCGGGTTTCAAAGTCCGCGGCGTCTCGCGCGACGCACGCAAAAACCAGTGGCTGAAAGACTACTTCGATGCCCGCCACGGCGCGGGGAAGTTCGAGTTAGTCTCCGTCCCAGACTTGGCTGCCGACAATGCGTTTGTGGAGGTCGTTAAAGGTGCATACTAATTCACGGTTGGGATGAGATATGGTGCCGTGGCTGGAGAAAGATGTTAACGGTGGGTAGGTGCGAGCGGATTCATTCACGTCGCGCATGACATGAGTGGCGCCGGCGACCCCTGCATTGCGATCCCGCAAAGCGTGAATATGGCGCTGAGCGCGCTGAAAACCGCGGCCGCGGCGGGACTCACCCGGTTCGTGTACACATCCTCTTCCTTCGCGGTGACGCAGCCGAAACCCAACGTGGCCTTCAGCGTGTGTGAATCCACATTCAACCAGGAAGCTGTCGACGCCGTGGCCGCGAAAGGCGCAGCAGCGGGCGGCGCAACAGTATACTCGGCCTCCAAAGTCGCCGTCGAGCGTGCCATGTCTGCTTGGAAGACCGAGTCCGGCGCGAGCATCGTGGTCAACTGCGTGAATCCTAACGGCAACCTGGGTCCCGTGCTGCAGCCGCAGCACCAGGGGTATCCAACGACAGCGAGCTGGGTCAAGTCGCTCTTCGCGGGCGAGTATGAGAAACTGAACCGCGCGCCGGAGCACTTCATCGACGTCCGGGACGATGCGAAATTGCACGTCATTGCCTTGGCGCACCCAGGGTTGCAGGGCAGGAGACTTTTGGGTCTGGTTGCGCCGGCGCCGATTAGTCGGATTGTCAAAATTCTGAGGGGGGAGTTTCCGGAGCGCGGCTTTGAGGATTTTGAGGATGATGGGGTGGACCGGATTACGAATTTGATGAGGGATGAGGTTGAGGGTTTGCTGAGGGAGGCGTATGGACATGAGTATACGCCGTTGGAGGAGAGTGTTAGGGCGAATGCGAGGGGGCTGGAGTAGTGTGTGATGGGAGCCATTGTATTTGTGCAAGAAAAGAATTGTGAGACGGGTAAGAGTGCCTACATTTCTGGGGCTTGTCGCTAGTTGAGAGGCTGCGAGAGTACTTGGCTTGCCCTCAACCTGGATTTGTGCCTCATCTCTCAGCTCCAGCGACTCCGGATCGCTCTCATGCCTTGCCTTCCTCGCAGCCTTCTATCTTGACTTCACTACGTTCTTCGCGGTTTCATCGCGGGAGAAGAAGTCTGAGGGATGAGTCACCGTCGCTAGACCCTCGACATTACCCACGACGTAACGCACAATCTGGAAGCCTCCCTCCCCTAGCGTCATCACGACTCTCAGACTCTTTCACACACGCCGCCTTACTCAGACTTCGACTTTCCATCCCAGGGCTCGTACTCGTTCAGAGCAATAGTCACTCAACGCAACGACTTCATACTGGACATCGAAGACCGTTCAGCGTATTGTACGGAACCAAGCTGCCTGGGGTTGTTGAGCGTTAGCGTGTTCACAGCGCTGACCATGCGATTGGATCATTGCGGGCTCCGCTCGCTCCGGACAGAGGCTACTAAGCTGATCCAACAACTACCCTGCAATCACGCAGTGCCGTTAGGCATGTGATTGCGAAACTTTGGAAGTCTCGGCAGCTCCACCTTTGACATACGACAGTCATTGTGTTCGTACTCGTTCTGAGGTTGCCGCTGGATGAGGTCATTTCACAAACCTCTGCAGGAAGCTTGCTGTCGATGAAGATGCTGTCGAGACGGTGCTCACTGCACTGTGTGTATTGACGTCCTCTACGGCAAGTTATTAGATCAAGGCCGCTCACTCAAGCCAACCTCTCGCCGGCACCATGTGATGATGCCTATAAACTCTTCGCCTTTCGAGGTCATGATCAGTGAGGTTTCGTTTACCAGATTCTTTCCCGAGAACCTCGCCCACCACTGGTTGTCTGCCATGTGCATGAGCGCACCCCAGACCATGAATATGGCCATGGCAACAGCGTTCTGCAGCCTCAGATGCTCGATGAACTCCAGCCCTGCGAGTGCGATCCATGGAAAGACTGCAGTGTTGTCGAGTATCTTCTTCTGGAGAGCCTGAATGGCATGCTCGAATACGGGTGCGGTGGCTGAATTTGACTTGCTTGCGTTAAATTTGCGCAGGTCTTCGAGAATAGGTGAGACCGTTGCGTGGGGAAGACTCGGCCATGACACATTGAAGATGCCGCTGAGGGGGCCCTGCTGCACCTTCCGTTGTGAAGTCTCAATAACTAGGCCAAGACCGCGTAGTATGTCTGCCAGCGGTAATATGGCTTCAGCGGTGAAATTGAAAGTTCGATTATGCCCAACAGGAAGGAAGGGCGAGACCATAACGCACACCATGATGAAGGTCGAACTTGCAAACACAGGATCGCAGTTCTCGGGCGAGAGCGAGCCGAGAACAGCTCGCAGGCCCGCAACAGCCCTGGTGTGATATCTCATGCCTGTACTTGTAAAGTCGCGCGATATGGCAGGGTCGTTCGTCTCGCAGGCGATGTGGAACGATGAGAGCGCAAGGAGAGCGTTCATAAGATGCGGATTCTTGAGGGCTACCTTGACGAGGTAGTCCTGGAATAAGTCCACCAAGTCTGGCGTGAAGTCTTTGGAGGTTCTCAAGCACCAGTGATGCAAAAGCTCGAGCTCACGGACTCGGTCTGGACTCCATAGTGCATCCTCCACGTTGCCCGGGAAGGTGGTGTTGAGAGCCGGAGAATCTTGACTCGTATCTACATCTGATGGCGAGGTCGATGTGACTGGCGAAATGGCTGTCCTCGGTGCTGGTACCGTGGTTGATCTGGTCGGAAACCTCAAGTAGACACAGCTCTCACCACGCTGAAAACAAGGCGAGCATTGTGGGACCTTTTCGTCGCACTTCACCCGTCTCTTCCTGCACTGGCTGCACCCAAGGCGTGACTTTGTGTGTTTTCGCCTGATGGGCATTGGTTAAGCCAGTACCAGTTATCGGACTTGTCTGAGATTCGCAGCAGGCATGTCAAACCTCCAAGGCTGTAAAATTATATACAGAAATCTTGTTGAGATGGCGGTAATGCTCACACCTCCTTGTTGACGCTAAAATTGGCGACAGACATGCAGGTACAAAGGACTGCGTGCGACAGTATGAGGCTGAAGTGGACGGCTCCAGCTTCGCTCAGGCGTGACCGCAGAGAAGATGTGTGGGATGCCAAGCTCGATGGTGATTGGAAGGGATCGCGGCACTCACCAACGGCGTCGACCGGGGAAGGCGCAGTGACGCACGCCTGAGGCTTGCTCTTTCCGTAATGCCCCCAGGCTTCCACCTTCCTTAACCATATGCAACTCCGCAAACACAGCACAGCACCAAAACCAACCTGATAAAGGCTTTAATCGCACGCTTCCAGTAGACCTCTACCAAACCCTCGAAATGCGCTTCGCTACCCTGTCCGTCCTGACCACCCTGTTCGCCGCTACCACCATGGCCGCCGCTCCCCAGAGATCTGTCATTGTTAGCTTCCCCAACGAGACGCCAGACTATATCGTGGAGGAGGCCAAGGAGAGCATCCGCAAGGCCAAGGGTGTCATCACGCACGAGTACAGTAGGTCGTGATACGCAATGCTGCCGAGGTCAGCCAACTGACGCATGGTCAGACATCATCAAGGGCTTCGCAGCCCAGGCACCTGCGTCTGCCCTGGAATTTGTTACCACGATGGGCGAACAATACAAGGTCGAGATTGAGGACGACGGCATCGTCACAACACAGGGCGAGGAGTAGCCCGCTCGGAAGACGCATGATGATCATCTTGACTTTATTGTATACACTTCCTCCCGGAACACGACTATATGGGGCACGAAATTCACTATTGGATTACGGAGTTTAGATTGGAGTATGGAAAGGACACGGCTTGGATACCTCGTAGCAATCTGATTTGTTTGCACTTCTCTGGCTCGCTCTTGATGCCAAAGAGCACTCCATTTGCACTACATGAGTAGATCGATGCGGCATATGTAACTGCCCTCGATTTAGTCTAATATAACGATTTATCTCAGAGCGCGCACGCGCCATCTGCTTGGTAAGAGGCGAGATTCAGTGTCTACCTCGCTGTTCGATTTAGAGGCAGTCCTTAGTGGACCCTGCAGCGGCAGGCGCTCACCCGTCCCCCACCAGATTAGGAAACATTCGACCTTTCACGTCACAACACTGGTCGCTGTCTCAGCTCGATTGCATCCTTATGTGCCCAATTTGACACCTTGCGGCCTGTGCATTCGACCCTTTCCCTCGCTCTGTCTCAGCCAGCGCAACATCGACGTGCACCTCCGCGGCGGGCGACGATCAATTTAGCGCAACAGCCCACGCCCACCGCCTATCGATCACCAACGCGTAAACACAACGGCGCCCACCACTTTTGCATGAATCGCCCGCCCACACATGATGCCTAGTTTGTGCCCGCCCTACTTGGAACCACGGAACAGCATACGAACGCGCACCTGCGGGTGGTGAGCCCCTTCAACTCACCATGGACGACTTCAAGCCCGAGCTCCTCCGAGCTCTGCTCGACTGGGTACACGCTGCACCGCTCCTCGTACTCTCTCCCAGGCTGACATAATCGCGACAGGTCAACACCTTTGATCTGCCTGGCCGGGTCAACACATGGAACCAACTGGAGGACGGCCAGATTCTCTGGCAGATTCTCAACGACATTGATAGCGAGTACTTCAGCGAGTCCCTTCCCATATTCGAAGAGGGCAACGATCGCCGGCAAAGCAACAACTGGATACCAAGATGGCAGAACCTCAAGCACATTGAGCGTGCTGTGTCGACGTACATACGCGAGGAATGCGAGCAACTACCCGTCCTCACAAAACGCATGATCCCCGATCTGAAGTCAGGCGCAAGAGAAGGGTCGACGATGCTCACGGCAAAGTTGACCATGGCTGTCCTTCTCGCTGCCTGCTTCTCCCCAAAGAGCAACCAGCGTATGCTGCAAGTCATGGCTCAGCTGGGCACAAAGACGGCGGAGCAAATTGCAGGCGCCATTCAGGAGATGCAGGCCTTGGATATGAGAATGTCAGACCTGGGCGTGGACTCGGAGCTGACGGTCGAGCCTAATCTGTCAGGATACCGGACGCCCACACGAGCCGTATCTGGCCCCGCGAGCACGCTTGGAAGAGACTCGGACTTGGAGCAAGAAGCCCAACTAGTCGAAGCGAACAAGGATAGACACGCTCTGAGGCAGCATGTTGGGAAACTGAAGCAGGAACTGGAAACCTCACGTAACCGGATTCTGCAGCTCGAGGAAGACCTGGCCGAAGCCACTGTTCATTTGGACAATCGCGCAGCAAAGCCCGGGAACTCAGACGACGTCGAGCAGCTACGAAACGATCTAGCGCGAGATCGACAGTACATCGACCAGCTCGAGACGGACTTGGCACATGCCAGAGACATTCTCGAAAGCCAGAATAGACGACTAGAACGGTTCCAAAGCGAGGAAGGTTCGAAACAGGACTTACGAGACCAGCTGCAGGTCCTCAAAGCGGAGCGCGACGAGCTCAGTCAGCGATCAAAGGCAAACGAGAACCTCAAGAAGAAGATTGAGACGCTCACCAAAGAGACAAAGAACTTGGAACAGCTGCGTGAGGACTACCAGCAAGCGCGTGAACGACTACAGCAGCTGGAGGCTATTGAGGAGCGATGCGAGGCACTGGAGAAAGTCAACAAGGAGAACAGTTCGACACTCGTCAACTGCGAACAGGCCATCTTCGAGGAGAAGGGCAAGCGAACAAGGATCGAGCACGAGAACCTTTTGCTCATGAAGCAGCTGGAGCAGACACGAGAGCTCCAGTACAGAGCCGAAGACGCCAAGAACGATCTCGAAGACAAGATACGGGATCTGGAGTCCTCGAATCACACCGACCGCGGTGGCAGTCTAGAAGAAGAGCTTGAGCAAGACGAGGCTGTCCCAGAGCTCGACACCTCACGAGCGACTGAGGCACGGGTGACTGCTGATACGATAGCATTGCAACAGAAGGTCGACATCCTCAACGCGCGCTTGAAGAGTCTGGAGGCCGAGACACTCAAGCAGATGACGGAAAATCTAGGACTGCGGTCCGATATGATGGTAGAGAAAGACGAGGAAAGCCAGAAACCTTTCTTTGAGCAGAGCGAGAAACTCCAGATGGCCGAGCAGGAATTGGAGGAGCTCCACCGAAGGCTGCGAGAGAAGGACCTGCAGATGGCTGAGCTCAGAAACGAGCTCAACAACAGATCCGAGCTCGACGACGAAGCTAAAGCGAAGGTTGTCTCTGCTGAGCACGAGCGTCTGCTGGCGTTTCAGCAACGGACGAACCAGAAGCTTCGAGATCTGGAGCTCGCCAACGAAGAGAAAGCGAGCCTTCTGCGCACTGCCTTACTCGACCGCGAGACACTGTCACCGGAGCTGCTCGAGCTGAAGAGGGCAGAGACTCTACAGCAGATACGCACTCAGGTACAATCTGTGATCAGCGCGCCAGCAGAGACGCAACCGAACGTGCTGGACACAACATCCTCGGAGATCGCAGAAACAGTACTCTCGTCAGAGGCAGCGCTCGACAAAGCGAAGAAAGTAAGCATCAGCCAACACTCCCGCACCAAATCACCCTCATCCGCTTTTGACGTAGCGGTATCAACGATGAAGACACGGCAACGCCTCGATCCGTCATACTCTGCCGCTACACTTATTTCACCAGTATCACCAGATAGGCTTCACTCGGAGAAGAACAAGTCGCTATCCGAGCTATCGACTTCGACGACCGGCACGGGACAAACTGCATGGGGGCGCGTCACGCACATGACCTCGCCGAAGAAGAGACCCGCAGCTGCCCGAGCCAGCACCGAGTTTATCTCAACCAACGGCTTTGATCAGGCGGCAAGTTTGTCCCTCGCCTGGCGGCGAAGAAGTATCATCGATTCCGGCATTGTTTCTCTCTCTTCCCTTAGCGTGCACCCGCAGGACCACCTGCTAATGATCGCGACAGGATCTCCAAGAGCAGATGGCCGCCAACAATATTTTGCGGGAGCAGCTGGCATCAGCGAAGAAGGAGACGGCGGAGAAGGGCTCGGTGAGTAGAACACAACGAAACATCAGCGTTCTGCATCACTGATCCGACACAGGTTGAACTCCAGCAGGAGGTCGAGAACCTGCGCCGCGAAAACAAACTCGTCACCTCCGCCTGGTACGACATGACCATGCGTCTCCAGAGCAACACTGTCGTTCTGCAACGCCGCAGCGAGGCGCCCAAGAGCTGGCTGGGCAAGCAACGCATCGCTGTGGGCGGATCAAGTAGCCTGGTGAGCCACGTCTTCCAGTCCATCAACATCCGCGTGTGCTAATGACCTCAAAGGGCCGACGGTAGCACCCTCTCGACCCCGCGCGATCCATGTTCCCGCTCTCCCTGTTTATTACACGCACGCTGTTCGGGCCGAAAGCGTGTTAGGGCATTAGGAGCTGAAGCCGAGACTGAATGTTTTACTTTGTCATTATACCCTGTCGGCATTTGCATGTAGCGAGGCGCTTTGTGGCCCGGACTAGGGGGGGGCTTGACTTGCGCTTGGCTTGGAGCTGAGTTGGAACGGGTGGCATGTGTAGATGGATAGCTTGCATATGCATTCCCCACCAATTCCTCTGCCCTGTATCAAGTCTCGCTGAGTGAGCGCAATGGCGCCTTTAAGACGTCTCCTTGGCGCCACTCTCCCCCCTACCGTCTACTCTTCGTCCGTCTACTCTTCGTTCCTCAACCACCTTGTAGCCGTCGCAAGTGTCCGTGCTGACGGCTCAGCCGATCCCATAGCTACTCTCTGGAGCGGGGAATCCCTCGCATCACTGCTCTCCCCATCTTCTAAGCCGACCTCCGCACGCTCAAGCCCCATCGACTCCAACACCACCGACCGCGCCATCAGCTCCCAAACCCCCGGCCACATCTGCGGCTGCAGCATCACCCGCCTCGCCACCTCGGTATCGATATCCCTCACGACCAGACCCGCCAGCGCGCGCCCCGCCCGAAGGGAGAGCAGATGGGCGTGCGACAGATTCTGCAGCGTCGGGGTCGTCGCGGGCAGACCCATGCAGCCAGGCGGCGCGAGCCACAGCGGACTCGTCTCGTCGCGCACGTCGGTGTAGTCGGGGTTTGTGTTCGTGTCGCCGCGGCGCGGACGGCAGTAATGCAGAGGCTCAGGCTCGAGCGCGGCACGAGCGGCTTCGTTGGCTGCGTGGTGGCGCCGGGCGCGCATTTGCGACTAGAAAAGCGTGCGTGGCCATGGCGGGGAGGTGTCGTCTTCTTCGCGCGGGCGGCTGGGGGGCGAGAGAAGGGCGCGTTCCTCCTGCGATATGTCATTGTAGGGTAGAAATGGATTTTGTCGTAGTACCTGGCGATGCATGGCACTGACCCTGGCTCTGACTGTGGCTAAATCTTCAGGTGCGGGTGGAAGGGAGCGGCGCTCCAGATTGGCGCGAATGTCTTGGAGAAGTGGGATGTGAGATGGAGAGTTCATGGCCGGTCCTGGTGTTGGTCTGTTGTCCGGTGCCGATGATGTTATTGGGGATTCGATCGGTCGTAGAGGAAAAGATGTGACGGATACTCGTGGCCTCAAGAATACCTGCGGCTGAGGGGGTGCCTGTTGCGAAAGCGCCGAGGGGGGTAGCAGGACTACCATGTCGTCTGGAAAGGGACACGAGCGTCGGATTCCATTAGCTCGCGAGGCGAAAATAGGGACAATTTCGCCCGCATTAATGGAGTGGACTAATGATTCTGTAGTCCAGGGCGTGTTGCCCATCAACTGTGCAGGAATGGGGTACGCGAGGTGGGCACAGATCCGTGTGATTGTGAAGGGTTCCCCGTTTGGCGGGCTAAAGCGCAATGCTCCAGGCAAGGCAATCAATCTGTTGGGTTCGGCTGAAGGAGGTCGCGCATCTGTTTGATGAAGGGGACCTTGTGGCGTTGCCGCGGGTAGCTCCGCAGGGCTTGAAAGAAGATCATTCTGAGGCTCTGGAATGACTGAGCTATGCGGTTGTGACATATCAAAGTTGGCCTACAGAGTCAATGGCGTACTGACGATGAGCGTCAGTCGGTCTGTGTACGACAACGAATGTAAGAATGTATTGTTTTGCGTGAGGATGAGTTGAGATGAACGAGATGGATTCAATGTAAGTTGCGAGCTTGTCCCTGTGCTTGCTGCGTCGTCTAGTGTTGCGCTTTCTGTGGCTTGGTGATCTACAGAGCAGGCGCCCCCTGCTCGCCTGCCTGAAAGTACTTGGTACCCATTACGCATACATGGCCTTCGACCTGAACTTCAATAAACCGTTAGAGCAGCCAGAATGGCTACGTTCAAGGTTGACTCTCCGATACTAGAAGGAATTGTCGTCCTCTGCCAATCGTGTAGACTCTAGAGAAGTGGGCTTTGCGCAGCTGGATTTCGGCAGTGATGTCCATCAACTTTCTTGAAACAGACCCAGGCAGTCTATCGAAAAGGTTGCGATGATTATCGCGCACGAATTCAGAATAAAATTGTAGTGTTCAAGTCGAGGCCACAGTCGCTACTAGTTAGTGACTGTCTAAGTCTCCCCCTTTCCGAGAAAAGCAACCGTCTTCCATCCCAACCACCCACGCTCATCCTTACCTCGCGGCGGCAACTCGCCAATCAAACGGCCTCTCGCGTCGTAGTACCAGACACGCCATATGATGACTACGAGAACGGTCAAAGGCATCGCGATGACCCACAACAGCCAGAAGTCTTGCGACACGCGTATATGCCATGGCTCTTCTTCATCTAGCTTCATGAATTGCGTTCCAAAGATGCCAGCGACAGTACTGAGAGGCATGAAGATCAGCGTCATGACTGCGATGGTCTTCATGCTCTGGTTCTCGGACATCATGATGCGACTGTCGCCAACGGTGACAAGATGGAAGGAGAGCTGGATGACATTCGCCATACGCTTATCCAGGCTCGCCAGCCGCCGCTGTGTGGATTGGAAGAGTGTTTTGCGATACTCAAGTGCCTGTCGTGTAAATTCCTGAGCAGGCTCGGGGCGGTCGCCAATCGCAGCTGAATGGTGATGGCGCAGCCCCGAAAGCGTTGCAAGAGCCGAGTCGCAGTTCTCACGCAGGTAAGTGACGTGTTTGGCGAGGTTATGAAGACCGGTGAAATGGTCTCGAGGCAGCTGATCGACTTTCCCGGGAGTCGTAGCCAGCTTCAGAGTTTTCTATTGCAGTGTTAGATACGAGCAGCGAACCAGGACTCTCCAGCCTGAACTTACTGTCTCGATCTCACCAAAGACGTGGGAAATATCCCATCCAATACGATCAAGAATTTTGTACATTTCCTCGAGTACAACCTCCAGCAGAATGTACGGGTCCTGAACCAGATCGTCGCAAATGGCAAACCCTGCGAGTTTCTGGAAACGATTGCCCAGCGATTCAGGTGCACCGAAGCAGAACAATTCGATTGAAGACTCTACTGATGCAGAATTCATCGTCGCATCGCTACTCGACGTTCTCGTTCGACTAGGCATTCTGGGCAAACTTGGCTGCTTCTTCACCTTCAGGACGAAACCGGGCTTCAGCCAGCTGAAGTCGGCCTGGCTCTGCATTTGTGCAGAGATATACGCCTGACCAAGTTCACTGCTATCCTGTATATCTCCTTGCGGATGAATGATCCGATTGCCATCCACATTCACTGTCTTGCAGAGAAAGTGGAACCAGACGTACGTTGTACCGTCGATATCTTTCTGCGCCGCAAAAGACTGGGAGATGTTCTGTATACTTTCGGCAATGAAAGCACTAGGTATCTTGAAGTTTTCGAAGAGTCTCATCAGCCCATCTGCTGTCTCTGGAGCTGGAGCATCTCTTGGAGCAAACCTGCGAAGATTAGTGCTGTTTAATGCATTATCGCAACCATACCCACACCACTCGGACGGTAGGCACGTCCCGAGCTTCCAGGTCAGTTACGGACCGGACGTTCTTGACCTCAACTCCATCTTGATTGCTTTGTGACCACTCAAACAGATGTAGCGGCAGCTCGGTACTGGCAGACTTGCTCTTTTCATCGATCGATCTAGCACTCCTAGTCCGAGCTGCGAGCTTGAAGGGCTCGAAAGTTTGGCGATCTGCTGTCAAGCTTCGAAATGCGGCCATGTCTGCTTTGCAGTTCACGCTTCAACATCAAGATCTGAGAGCTGCACTAATACCAAAGGTCGTTCAATCGTGCACAGACTCTTTAATTCCTGCTATTCGGTTGAAGCATTCTCCTGCGCCCTCTCACTCCGCGCTAATGCACGCTCATGAAGGCTGAAGCGACGACATGGGAGATTGCCTCGGAGGCAATTTTCCATGTCGTCGCTTCCTGACACACCTCGCTAGGAGGGCCAGTCCACCATTTTCAGCTTTCACGCCGGAGCGTACCACAAATATGCCAGCTGAATGCAAGTGGATCCAATATGACTCCCCACGTGCGACCTGTGCAGAGACATTGGCGCTTCATATGCACAAAAAAGGAGAGTGTGGCGCAAGGCTGAGATCGACAAGTCACCAATCGGCACGCAATCGCCATCGAATATCCCAGTGCAGCACTTTTCAGCCCCCAGTTCTTGGGATTGCGAAACGCGAGAAAAGCGAGAAAGACATGGCCAATGACAGAAAATCGAAGTGAGGCATGGCAAGGATCCTCGCGCGCGCTTGGAAACGCGCGTACATGATCTGCACGTTCAGGCACAATTACACTCGCAACATCGATCACGAGGCTGGGATTTTCCGAAGAAGATGACAGCTCTATTCATGAATGGACGAGCGTACAATCGGATGCTGTACTCGAAAGAAGCTATGACCAGCTTGACGGACTCTCTGCAGCGGCTGCCACGCATACTTGACTACAGTAGTAGCTGCCATTCCTCGACTGTAGCCGAAGATGGGGACTGAGATAGTCGTGAAGATTTCGGATTGATAACAAGCATTGAGCGAATGGTAAGGACAGGCAAATTCTACCATAGCCCTCGGTTCTGCAACTCCCAGCCCTTCCAATATTAGCAATTGTCTAATTACGGCGGGCTTCAGTCCTGTGAAACCACTGTCGCACAGTGTGGGGGCTGAGATACTCACGTTCGATAGTTGCTACAATTCTTCACCGGTGAAGAAGCAACACCAGCAGTGAATCAAACTAGTCCTTGCGTGACCATGCCGGCTTGCTACCGTGCTGGTAGGGATACGGCAACAGTACTATTGAAACGGAAGCAACAATCTTTCTTAGACGTGGACGCAGCCTTTGACGAATTATGGGCAGAAAGCAATTGCTGAAGCCACAATACCGCAGGGTATGATATAGAAGGGCCCAGGCCTACTGCATCCATACACTCGCCATATGAGTGCTAGGATGGGGCTATAAGCGGCCGCACACAGACGCTGGGGTCGAAACGAATCTGCATTGTTGGCGTTCAGGTAAACCTTGTGGCACTTGCTAATCATTGCTCAACCAAATATTAAGGTTGCGAATGCGGCAGCTCACAGACACAAATTGCACGATCTCAGCTTCTTTATCACGGCTCGATACTTCCAAGTTGAATGGCAGGTGAATCAGTTACTTCTGGATGTTCGCGAGTTCTGACATTCTCTAGGCATACGCTGCCCATGGTCCTCACGGTGGTGGTCAAATTCCTAACGGCAGTGCTTTCGTACAGAACAATCCTCAACCCACCGTTCGTAAATTATCCAGCTTCTCGAGAGTAAGCATCAGAAGTACTGAAAATTTTAGTATCAGCCAGCGCACGGCGATGCAATATCTCCAAACTCACCTCACCAGACCAACCAAGTAACGGCTCAGTGGTTCGCACCTCACGGTGGTGCTTTCAACCCCAACTCTCCATTTGTCACATACCCAGTCATTGCCCAGCCGCAGCCTTTTGCAGCATCAGGACCGATATACAAGCCTCAATCCGGCGCTGCTGTACAGGTATGACGAGCTAAGTCCATCGAGCTTGCGACGCTGACTAGGCACACGTAGGAGACTTCAAACCCTTATCCCTCTCATTCAGTTCAGTACAGACCGAAGCCTAATCCACTTTTTCAGCTCTGCTCCTGTATTCGCTGAGTGGGACCCTACACCGCATACATGGTTCGCAACATGGCGCACGCATCGATCGAAGAAGTCTCGGGTCATGAAAAGGCTTTGACTCCGGTATGGAACACATTCTCACCCAATAGTTACCATACTAGTGCTAACAATGTGCAGTACGTCCCCGTCAGACTGAAAGGCTACAAACATTGGTTTGACCCGTACACATCCTGCAAATGGGATTCGCCAATGGCCTATCGTCAGTCGCCCCGAACCTGTCCGTGTAATCAGAGGCTAATATGATTAGGCAAGCCCGGATTGGGCTACCAGAAGCTCTCCAAACATCGCCACCGAGATGCATTTGAGCGTGAATGGGTGGGTGACTACGATGATCGTAAGTGATGTCTGTGGGTCGTGATAAGTACTTGCTGAACACCCCAGGCTACATATCCTCGTGGGATGGTAAGGTATCCAAACTCGTGGTCCAAGCTGTCGATGAGATCTATGATGAACAGATCACCTGCACGCATCGTCGTACTTACATCCGGAACATCGCGCCAATATATCTGAGACTGGCGAACTGGCCATTCAACCACATCGACCCCAACAACAACGATGGCAAGCCTACGAGTGCAGGCAAGACGCCTTATCATACTACCTGAAAATGTACTGACAAATTACCAGACATGCCTATGCTCTGCTTCAAATGGTTTGTCACGGCCATTGCGATCAGCTTTGTGGTACGTGATAAGTCACTGGTGCAACAGAGCCACAGACTGACCATAGGATAGATCTCAAGCCCCAGTCCCGGATCCATCTCCCCGCGAAACGGCGGCAACTATGACCCAGTTCCTTACAAATACTATGATTATCCCAAGGTAGCACGTAATAGACTGGAGCTGAATAGTCGCCGAGACTCCAACGGTAGCAATCCGCACGCTGAACGTGTCCTGCGTCCTCGATATCTCTGCTTCTTACAGAAACCTGGTGATCCAGCATTGATCATGAACGTAGAAGAGTGGGTCACGCAATACAAGTCTGAGCGCAACTTGTCTTACATCTTTGTTGCGTACACAGCAGAACAGTTCAAGAGCAATGATGACCTTATGGATTTGCACCAGATGGCAGATGCAGCTGCCCGCAACGCTGGCGTGATGGCCTACTGGGTTGGCTGCTCTTGCATGCCTGATCAAGACCAACTTCAAGAAGATGTAAGTCAACTTAGGCTTTACCTCGACTCTACTAATGCCAGCCAGGTTTACCGAATCTGTGATGTGATCCGGGGTTCGCAGTCCCTCATAATTGCTGTCGGGCAACCTCAAAACGACACACACGACATCAGCACTACAGATCTGATGCTGCAGCAGTGGGGAAACCGGATCTGGACTTTCCCCGAGATCTTGTTGGCCCCTGCTGGCAAAGACATCAAGGTCTATCTGCGCGGCAGTGATCTTATGCAGCCACTTTGTGTCCCGAAAAATCAATTCGCGGCCAGAGTTTGGAGGGAGGATGCGCATGTTGCTCGTCAGGTGAATGCCACAGTTCGTATGGATGAAGTCTTGCTGATCTTGTAGCTCGTTGATCACTACGAAGGCAATCTTCTCTTGAGCCAGCTTGAGCTTGTGACTCTCGCACTGGAATGCCTCCACAAGCGCAATACGTACCAGTATCTTCCTGGTGACTACAGCTACGCACTGATGGGTCTCGTTCGCATCCGACCAACGATTGACCCTACGGACTCTGCTTTCCAAGCTTTCGCACGGTAAGATATCGATCAAATACAACGAACCGCGAACGTTAATTATCGCAGTCTCTCGATGGCGAACGGCAACGATCAGCTCCTGGAGCGTCTGATCTGCGTGCTTCCCCGAGTCCCCAATCAGCCTTGGCACTCCATGGACGACGCTTATGATGCCAAGCTCTGGGAGATTTTGCCTGAAGGCGTTGAGGTCGCTGGTATCGGCCACGACGACACCGTCATTCTTGATGGTTGCCGCGCCGCTAACGTGCGCTGGAAGTCGTTCACCCCAGTAGCTAACACGCGACGCGAGTCCTGGAAACGCATGCTTGCATCGGTACTGTTGCGACTCAGTGGCCTCACCTTCTTGATTGGTACCGTGCTTGTTGCGATCAACCAACCCCCAGAGTCAAACGCAGGAATATCCTTTACCCAAGGTGCTGGTTACTTCCTTATCATCTACTCTATCTTTTTGTTCTTCCTATCGCCTTGGCTGTTCCGCCTACTCTACCTCGGTAAGTTCTGGGATCAGCAATGCTGGTTCTTTGGATTTGAGGGGTACATGCCTATCAAAACCGTCGAAGAGCAGATTTTTGGGGGCAGATTGAACCGCCTGAGGTGGACGGCATATGCCAGTCCATTGTCAAGACATCACAAAAATGAGCACAATGAGTGCGTCGCCGATGATCCGACCACAGACCCTGAGATCAAGGCACTGGTAGAGAGGTGCAAGCACGCTGGGCCTGGAGAGCAGAGACTGTTCACTCTGGTAGACACAGGTACGTGGCACCACAATTTACTGTGTTGACTGATGCTAATATCCGTCAGGCAATATGACAGTTACTCTCTTCCTTGCCGTCCGTCCACCGACCTGTTTCCTCATGGCAGGATCAGAAGGCGGCATGAAGCGTATTGTTGGCTGCTCGTACGACTGGACTACTTCAACCATGTATCGCGAGACAGTGCTACGCATTGAGACCCGATTCGAAGATAAGATGTCGCGCATTGGCCGTGTCAAGGTTGGCTTCAGGCGCGAACAGCATCCGGTGGCCCTGCTCACTCACGTTGGCGAAGCTGCTGGTATGAGGGTGGAGTAAACAATCAACGAGGGCTTGAAAAGAGTAGGTCGCGAATCGTGGGCTCGTATTTCTCTTATTCTGCGATAGTGTAATAATGCAGCGTTAGTCCAAGTTCCATCTGTCAATCTTGCCTTCGCCCACTTTCTCTGGCCTATTTGTACTGACATCTGCCCGTGCCAGGTCAATCAATTTGCGGAACACGAAACTCATGGATGTATGTTGCGCTTCTTCACTTAACTTGTCCTTTACGTATGCGGTACACGACGCTCCTAAGCTCACGCAGTGATTATCTTGTCCATGTCACTCCCGTTAAGACAGCCATCCAACCAAAGTATGATCGCCCATGTCTCAGGAATTTTCACAAGGGACTAGGGTAGGCACCGACTTTGACTCGGTCATTCATGACGCGTGCAAATCCATTTCGACCCATTTTGGTTTCCTTCCATGGCGATGACCACCACTTATGAGCAGCTGTCACCTGGCATTAAGATTTCACAACTCGAAACAACCGTGGCAATTCACGACATCGCCCTACCGGTACGCGAGATAGTCGGCAGTGCGGGGCGAGACGAATCCGTCGTTAGCCTGATCATAATGCAGACACTCATCGGCAATTCCGCAAACGTACATCCAGGCTTCAGCTGAGACGATGCCATGCGGATGCTCAATTCAGGCTTGACTATCTGTTTTAGGATGTCAGTGTGCCATCTGCTGCAGCAAGTATCCGGGCTATGCTGTGTGCGCTGTCGCGATCGGGCCATCCGTGCGCCGACGCCAGCTGAGTGAGTGGGGCGGTCTCTCGTACCTACCTTCGTACAGTTCCTCCGCCCATCCCAAATGTGACATGTTCAGCTCCTGCGTACCACACCAAGCATGATACTATGAGCGCCTCTTATTCTTGACAGCAAGTTGGCTGTCTATCCACACCTGAGTTCATCGTAGTGTGCAGTTTGAATGGATACCACGAGGAGTAACACCTCATGCGTGGCGCAAAGCGAGTTTGCTCAGTGCTGCGGAGAGGCCGACAGGTGTGCGTGCATAATCTGGTGCCATCTATCTTTATAGTGTCACAAGTTCAAGACGTTATCATTTAAGAAAGGTATCGATACACCTGGCGACGATATCCATCACCGCACCTGCACTCGGATCCCACATCCAAACCACCATGACGACCAAGAAGCCCTTCATTGCAGATTTAGGCTCTGGCATTGATCAACACGCTCTGATACGTAACACGCGTGGAGTCGTTCGACAGAGTGCTCACTACTGGCAACACAACGAAGATGTCAAGGATGACAACACGCCCGGCGTTGATGGGTCTTACTGGCCGACCGCACTTGACATTGATCAATTAGAGGGACACGACCATGCGGCTTTGCTTCTGGGCGTCGAAAGTGTTCCTGAGGGGGAATGGTTAATGTATGGACATCAAGGAAATACGCCTTTGTTTAAGCAGAAGAAGCCTTTGGTCGTCCCTCCGTACAGTAACGACCATTTTTACGTCAAGGACATCAGCTTCAGAGTTCCTTGGGCGCGTAAAGATTTCCCTTGGGGATTCGCTGGCGACGTCAAGTGGACACTTCGCAGGAAGTCGTCTTCGCCGGCTTCCGAGTCCGAAGCTGAATGCATCGATCTGGGCGTCACCCGCCTCGAGTACTACGGCATCGCTAAACTTGCGCCCTTATTTGGCGGGGCTGTAGACGTGGCTTTCCTCCGTACTTTTGTACTGCCCGCTCGATCCTCCAGCGCCACTGACTGGCCGCGTCACGTTGCCAAAGCCGCCTTCTGGGACTTTGGATTCCGCTACAACTCTTCATCTGGAGCATCGTCTTACGCATCAGGATACACATCCGAGACGTTCAACCTCCGCCGTTGGACCCGGGACGCCGGCAGGAACGAGCTCGTCAACTGTTACGACCAAGCAGGGCTGGTTCAGATCGCGCTCGCGCTGGCAGGACCCAGAATTGGAAAGTCACAGATGATGCATCTCGACCCTTTTGGATTTGTAAACCCTACTGAGCTGGTTGGACGCGGACTCACGAACAACCCGTTTCCGCACAGTGCTGAGCAGGCAGCCAAGAAGGCGGGAATCAGCAATACCTGGCTTGTTGATCGGAATTCTCCGTACCGCTCGCCCTTCTCCAGACATACCTTCGTCCGTCTCGGAGATGAACATGGACGCATCATAGATGCTTGCGCAGGGCCTCATCTGGGCACCGAAACTCTTCAAGAGTACATAGATGCTGCTGTCAGTCAAGTGTCTGAAGGGCCCAACGACGACGATCCGAACACGACATTTCTCTATTCGAGAGAGATTTGCAAGCACCCCGCCACTGTGGGAGATCTGAACCACTCACACCGCGGGGTCACGGCGATCAACGCTTGTCCAATTCCTAGTCCCGAGAAGGCCGAGAAGCGAGAGAAGACGCCGTACAGCAGCGTGAGTATGTCTGTGGCCACCTCCAAAGGAACACCGGCCGAGGCACCTTCCAAGTTCCGGTTATCCGACCTCACTGACGCTCTCGAGCGCGCCTCCGGTATGAAAGTCGAGCTGGAATTGCGCGTCAATTCTTTCGGCGCCCACGTCACGTACGACGTCCCCTGCTTCCTCCCGGACGGCACTGAGAAGGATGCGATTGACGTGCAAATCGTGGTGCTGCAGACAAATGACCAGGCGCAGAAGTACTTCGAATGGGACCTGCACAACTACCACAACACGGATGCGGAGCATTGGGAAAAGCTTGGAGTCCCGGAGTTCGACGACAGACTCTCTCTAGCCAGCGCTGGTGTTGATGGCAAACGCGGCGTTATAGTCTGGGTACGAGGACAGATGTTCTTGCGGGTGGAGGGCTACCCGTCCTCGATCGCTCTCTGGGAGGGTTACGGGAGGGAGCTCGATGCACTGCTCAGAGCGCCACGAGGGGATTCTTCGTTTCAGGTCACAGTCAGCCCGCAGGACTGCACTGTTGCTAGATTCCAGACATACGAGGCTCATATCGGGGTGAGTATCGTCTCGATCCCACATGACTGTGATGTAGACAAGCTGACAGAATCGCGCGGTCAGATCTCGCAGGAGCAGAATGTGCACTGGACAGTCACGGATACGACGAACACGGACGGGGCTGAAGACCCCGAGCTCTTCCAGGTGAGTGTTTTCGACTGTGTATGAGCTTATAGAAGATTGATACAGGGTGCTAGGATTTGTTGCTCATCGAGTCCTGGGCGGGTGCTGCTGAAGCGACCAAAGTGCAGTTCACGGGGGTGAGGAAGCCGGTACGACACAAGCTCCTGTGGTGTTTTGCAGACGAAGACGATTCCCTGCGGACGTACGCTACAGAGACCACAGTGCAGGTCCAGAGCGTTGGCCAGGAGCATTTCCGCTAGTCTGCACCACAGGACTGACCAAGAACACGAGAGGTTTGTAGGGAAACAGCGCATTCTCACAAGAGACGCCTTCCGCGACTGCATTGGTACTACAGATGCTTGTGCGGTCTGCCTTGAGCCCTTTGGTTCGACACATTCCAGCACGCTTTGTCAATGCAAATACGTGTTTGGCAAACACGTCTGCGTCGGTGGTTGTCGATGGGATTCAAATAGGTGCCCAACGTGCCGGACGACTTATGGAAGAGGGGTTCAACAGACGTACCAGCGTATTTAGTAACAACAACACATTTAGTAACAACAACACCAGGTCAACACATATCAGAGGACTTACTGGAGACTGCACCTTCTATCCCCAAGCCTGCGAAGCCACATGTAGTCAAGCAGAGTAGACAAGCGTTCCTGTAGGGGCATCATCGAAGCCTGCAAGTCGTCTATTTTTGTAACGGTTGAGCGTCTATTTTTGTAACGGTTGAGAGGAGAAGCAGATCACGTGTTGTTGGCGGTGGTCTGGTGCTGCTTCCTCATGTTGTTGAGCACCTCTTTCCTCAGCGGCATCACAAACACGTCATCAAAACAGACCCCGCGGCGAGCCTTGGAGAGCAAAGATACAAGCAGGACAACAACAGAAGAACACAATGCACTCGTTATATGCATTTGCCCTTGATGCCGCAACAATTTTTCTAGTCTAAGTGGGATCTAGATAGTGGGGAAACTTTGCGTTGTGTTGTACTGTACTGTGTTGTACTGTGTTGTACTGTGTTGTACTGTGTTGTGCTGTTGTACTGTATTGTACTGTACTGCACTGTACTGCACTGTATTGCACTGTACTGCACTGTACTGCACTGTATTGCACTGTACTGCACTGTATTGCACTGTATTCTAATGCTCCGTCTCGACGCCCAGAAGCAGTTACATATGGTACACCCTCCTTCCCCCTCCACTCCGTATCTGCCTCCGTATCTGCCTCCACTCCGTATCTGCCTCGGTATCTGCCTCCACATCCGCCTCCACATCCGCCTACAGCTCATCCCGAACAGCCCCCCCCTTTGCGGCCAGATCCGGCATAGCCATAATCTTAACGACCAAGCTAGTCCAGCCAGTGAAGTGCTGGGTGCGCTGGCCCTTGCCCGTCTCGGGATTGTACTGTTCCCACGCGAACCCCGTGTCGAGCCAGCTCTCGTAGACGGTGCGGACGAGGTTGCTGCGCAAGTCCGTGTACAGCTGCGCGGCGCGGGCGCGGTGCGGGCCCGGTGTCTGCGCGACCTTCTGTCAGGATGTCAGCTGGTGCGGGCTACAAACACAAACACACGTCAGATCAATTACCAGAAGCTGCTGCACGGCGAGGTAGTTCATGTTCAGCCAGATGGGGCCGCGCCAGTAGTCCTCGCCCGTGTGGTAGAGGGCGTCGCTCTTGCTCAGGCTGCGGAGGCCGTGGGCGGACCACAAGTGGTCCTCGTCGGCGATGAGGTCGAGGATGGCGCCGAGGTGCTTGCCGTCGGAGCCGACGAGGCCGGTCAGGAAGGGGAACAGCGAGACGTAGCCCTTGTGGCACACGAGGGCGTGCTCCTCGTAGTCGTCAATGGTGGCGTCGCAGTAGGCCTTGTCCTTGGCCGACCAGTGCAGGTCGTCCATGTTGCGGACAATGGCCTCGTCGTACTTTGCAAACTCGGCGGCGTCGTCGTGCTCGTCGACATGGACGGCGACGCGCCTGATGGCGCGCGTCATCATGCCCATCCAGCTCATCAGGTCGACGTGCAGCTCGCCGGGGTGCGGCGGCTGGGCGCGCGGGTAGTCGTCGAGGCCCGACGTGAGCACATGCTGCGGGGTGCGGCCGCGCCAGCGGTAGCCCTCCTTGGACGAGAAGGCGTCGCGGTCGTAGCTCTTGATGTCGCCGGCCTGCGTCTTGCGGAACCAAAAGTAGTGCCGCTTGAGCAGCGGGTACAGGTCGTGCAGGTACTGCACGGCGCCGTCGCGCGGCGCCGTCTGCGCGTCGAGCTTGTCGAGGAACGCGTCGATGACCATGAACAGCGTCGGCGGGTTGGCGTAGTGCGGGTACTGGACCTGGAACTCGGGCGGCACCTTGCTGCGGGCCTCTGGGCCGAGGATCTGCTCGCGGCCAATCCAGCCGTCGTCGTCCATGAGCTTGAACCAGCTGCGGACAATGTCGAGCGTCGTGTCGACGTCCCAGTCCATAATGGGCAGCAGGTGGAACCCCTCGTCCCAGAGGAAGCCGCGCGGGAAAAAGGGCCGCGAGGGGATGCTGGTGAAGAGCTCGCTGGGCGCGACCGTCTCGGCGGCGTTTCTGGCGCGCGCCTCGGCCGCCTCCTCCCAGAAGCCCTCGTTGGCCTCGTCGTACGCCTCGTCGTACGAGCCGTCGACGCGCGAGTCGCCGTAGAAGTAGCCGATGCCGCCGAGCAGGTTGGAGAACAGCGACTTGGAGAAGCCCGCGTACCGCTCGTCGCTGAACGGCGGCTGCGGCTGCAACACGTCGGCGAAGCGCGCCGCAAACGCCGCCGCCGCCGACTCGATCTGGGCGGTGACGTCGGCGGGCGTCACGGCCGCGGAGGCCGACGCGGACGAGAAGATGACGTCAAACGAAAACGCCCCGGCAAAGACCTTCTGCACCATGTGCATGTTGCCGGCCCCGGGGGCGTGCTGGATCGTGTAGACCTGCGCCGGCGGCGGCGGGTTCTCCTGCGGGTACTTGGCCACCAGCTCGTCAATCTGCGTCTTCATGTGGGAGAAGAGCACCGCCTTGGCCTGCCACAGGGCGTCCTCGGGCAGCTGCGCGCTGTGCACGAGCGTGCGGTCGAGCGGCTTGTCGTCGGAGCTGGCGTGCTCGAACCGCGGGTGTTCGCCGCGGCCCTCGGTGACGCGCACCTCAAAGTCGCCCAGCTCGGGCGTGTGGCCCGCGAAGACGACGTCGCCGGGAATCCCCGTCTCGGCGCTGTTGGCGTCGGCCACGGCGACGCTGCCCAGGCCCTCGAGCGTGTGGTACCAGACGACCGTCGTCTTCAGGTCGGCGTCGGCGTCGTCGCGCGGCGTGCCCGTGATGCGCGCGCCCCAGCTGCCGCCGTGGGCGCCGCCGGGGAACTTGACAAACTCGGTCGTCATGTCGATGCGGTTCGCGGGGTCGTGGATCGTCTGGCGGCCGCCGCGCCGCACGTCGTACTCGTCCCAGCCGTAGCCGTCGAGCTCGTGCTGCTCGCACGTATGGCGGAAGCTCGTCTGCACGCTCTGGTAGTCCTCGACGCGCGCCCACAGCAGCCCGCCCATCAGGCTCTTGGGCACCCGCGGCCGCACGCCAAAGTACAGGTTCGGCCGGTACGGGCCCCAGAGCAGGCTGTCGTTGCCGGCCGCGGCCTGCGCGGCGTCGGCGTCGTCGGCGGCGACCCGCAGCCATTGCGACTGCAGGCCGAGTAGGCACGCGACGCCTGTCCAGAGGCTGCCGTGTATCATTGTGCGCGGGTTGGTCTGTACCACCTGCGGTCGGAGGTGAGGAATGAATGGGCGTCTGGAGTGCCGTCGCGGTCAAGTTTTGTACCAATCAACCAATCAATCAGCCAATCAATCAATCAATCAACCAACCAACCAATCAATCAATCAATCAATCAATCAATCAGCCAATCAATCAATCAATCAATCAGTGCCGTCGCGAGCTGGCGACGTAAGCTTCTCGGGGCCGAGTGGGACACTGCCGAGGTCCTTGATTGGCTGCATCCGGCTCATGGCCGCGCACGCCAGTGCAGAAGCACACTGGCGTCTGGCATGCCCAGGATCGCTATGCATGCAGAGATGGTGCGTTGTGGTACGTTGTGGTGCGTTGTGGTAAGTCATGTACGGGAGACGGTCAAGATGAAATGTTGGTGGTCGCGATACTCCAGCACGCAGCACCAAGGTCCTTTTGTGCTGCCTCACGGTGCGCTTGCAGGACGTCCCAGAGTCCGCCGCAGCTGATACTCGCACTCTTCCCGCGCACTCCATCACCCACGGACGCCGTCACCCAGCACTTTATCACCCAGCACTTTATCACCCAGCACTTCATCCCCAGCACTTCATCCCAGCACTTCATCACCAGCACTTCATCCCCAGCACTTCATCACCAGCACTTCATCACCCGCACTTCATCACCAGCACTTCATCCCCAGCACTTCATCACCAGCACTGCATCACCCAGCACTGCATCACCCAGCACTGCATCACCCAGCACCCTACCCCCTCCCCGGCGAAAGCGGCCGATTGAACCCGCCCTGCCGATTCATGTACTGCCTCGCCTCCATCGTCTTGTCGCGTCTGACCCCGTAGTTGCCCGCGTTCCCCGGCACTTTTGTGTTCTTGGTGCTCTTGAACCCGCCGAACCCCATCGTCTGCATTACCGCCCACGTCTCGTCGTCCATGTCCTCGGGCCGCGCGTCTTGCGGGCCCGTCTTCGTTTCCGTCTTCATTTCCGTCTTCGTCTCAACCTCCATCGCCTCGGGCGAGACGGCCTTGGCTGACGAGGAGACGGGCTCGGGCCTGATTGCTCTTGGCGCGCGCGGTGGTGCGTGTGAGGTCCGGTCGTTATTGCGGTCGTTGGTGCGCCCGCCGCGGCCCCTGCCGTCATGGCCGCGCCCGCCGCGCACCTCCCGTCGCGCCGGTGAGCGCGATCTGTATCGCCCCTCTCTGCGCCCGCCGTCTGCGCGCGGGCTGCGCGACCGAGCGGGCCGGCTGCGTGTGCTGCGCTCCGTGGCGCCGTCTCGCTCGCGCGCGCCCCGGGCGTTGTGCTTGTCGCGGTGCGGTTCGCGCCGTCGCTCGGTGTCTGACATTGTGTTGTGTTGGGTGGACGGGTTTGGGGGGGCGCGCGTGGTTCTGGCGTTCTGTACTTTGTGATTGCGTTCTGTACTTTGTGATTAGGTCCGAGGAGCGTGCAGGCGGGCCGGGCCTAGCTCAACTTGCCGGATGTGGAAGGTTTGTGCAAGTGTGGATTGCCTTTTTGCGCCGTCTGTTGCTGCTTTGCGCCGTCTGTTGCTGCTTCGCCGACGTAGCGCCGAGCTCTGCCTCACCACAACAAGTGGTCCTCTAGTCGTGATTGCTTTTCGATGTGCATCGGACATGTAGCGAAACCCTCCATGCCGGATATATCGTAAACCCTCCATGCCGGATATGTTGTAAATCCTCCATGCCGAATATATTGTAAATCCTCTAAGCAAAATATATCGTAAACCCTCTAGTTATGCAAAATATGTCGTAAACCCTCCATGCAGGATATATCGTAAACCCTCCATGCAGAACACGTTGTAAACCCTCTATGCAGACATGTTGTAAACCCTCCATGCAGGATGTATTGTAAATCCTCTAAGCAAAATATGTTGTAAACCCTCCATGCAGAATATGTTGTAAATCCTCCATGCCGAAAATATCGTAAATCCTCCATGCAGAACACGTTGTAAACCCTCCACGCAGACATGTTGTAAACCCTCTATGCAGGATATATTGTAAACCCTCCATGCAGGATATATTGTAAATCCTCTAAGCAAAATATGTTGTAAACCCTCCATGCAGA
>NW_022984820.1:228240-251579 GCF_010094145.1 Didymella exigua CBS 183.55
TTGTAAACCCTCTATGCAGGATATATTGTAAACCCTCCATGCAGGATATATTGTAAATCCTCTAAGCAAAATATGTTGTAAACCCTCCATGCAGACATGTTGTAAACCCTTCATGCAGAATACCATAAACCTCTAGCCCTCTATGCCGAACGCCCCAGGCCCGTCCTGTCCATACCACATGCCCATACTCCGATCTCATACTCCGATCTCATCTTCAAATCTCATCCTCAGATCTCATCCTCAAATCTCATCCTCAAATCTCATCCTCAAATCTCATCCTCAAATCTCATCCTCCGATCTCATCCTCAAATCTCATCCTCAAATCTCATCCTCAGATCTCATCCTCCTCCTCGTCAAAGTCGTCCTCCTCACCCATGTCGTACAGAATACGGCCTCCCTCGCCTGCACCCCCGCCTTTCTGCGCATCAAAGTACGGCAGCACAACGCCCTCGCGCGCCTGCTTCTGCTTGTCCGTCAGCCCCAGGCTGAACGTCGCCTCAATCTCGTTGGCCGCCGCGCCGACAGGCCCCGTGGCCTCGGCGCTGCCATATGCCGGCACAAGCTCGAGCAGCGTGACAAACTCCTGCCGCAGCGTGCCAAACGCCATCCCAGCTAGCGGCGCGTTGTAGTCGCCCCGCCGCGCGGCACGCAGCATGTACGTCTCGCTCTCGGGGCGGCCGGACTTGCGGCGGAACTCTGCCTCCAGCACGATCCCGCCGCGGTCGTTGGCGTCGACGCACTGCACGATGCCCTCGGCGCCTTGGAGCAGCCCGTGCGTGGGCTCCGGAAGACTGCGCGCCCTGGCTGCTTTGGCCGCGAGCACGTGTGCCAACGACCTGCACGTCACGACCGTCGTGGCCATGTACTTGAAGAGCTCGAGAGGCTGCGGCGCGTACGCCTTGTGCGCGTCTTGGTCCGGGATCGTGTCCTGGTGGTAAACGCCGACGAGCGTTGACGCGAACTCGCCCGCGACGAGCTTGAACAGCGCGCCCATGTCGACGTTCTTCACACTCACCATCTCGTACAGCGAGTCGACGACGACCAGGCTCTCCTTCGCCTCACCCAGTGCCTTGCGGATGCCCTGCAGCAGCTGCTCGCCCGTCTCGTCGCCGTACGCAGAAACACTGCGGACAGCGGGGTGGAATCGTGTCGCTTCGAAAGAAACCACCACGACGTTGACGTTTCGCGAGAGTCCTCGCCGCACCAGCTCACCCACAAGAGGCATGGCGCGCTGGCTGAGGTCATCGAGGATGAGCGTGAACGGTGATGCGTCGGGGCGGCTGTTGAGCACCCTGGACATGAGCTGCAGAGAGTGGCGCTGATACTGCGCCGTACTTGCTGCTCGTGCCATGCCGACTTCGGGTGAACGGGTCTCCGGCTTGCGCTTGCGGACGACGCTGAGCTGGAACTTATTCTTTTTGATCCAGCGACTGCAGTCGACGGCCCGGACAGACGGTCTCCTGTACGCTGTGTCTGTACTTCACGAAGATACAGACCAGTCTCGCCTCGCGCAGCTGCAGAAGCCAGTTCGGGAGCGTGCCGTCTGCTGGGATGAGGTGTTGGAGAAGGCCAGGCGCCGTGAGAGCTGCGTCCCCATTAGCGAGTTTGAGACTCTGTGGATGTAGCGTTGTGGAGCTGGATCGAGATGAGAGTGCTTGTGGGCAAGGTTTGCGTTGAGACAGAGATTGTTCAAGTGAAGAGATTGGGAGGTGGGAGGTAGCGATTGAAGAGAGGCCGAAAAATCAGCAATTCAGACGGGCCTGGAAGAAGGGGACAGTGCGGGCAGTGGTTCTGGTCAGATACTTACTCGGCCTGCTCGAAATGAAGGGAAGTCAAGTGGTCGAGATGGGTAGAGAAAATTTACAATTGCCCCTCAATAGGCCAGTCGGATTGCCAGCCGTGACACGATGCTAGATTTAATTCTTCCAATCCTGTCAACAGTCTACTGTCTCCAAGCTCTTTTAACACCAATTTTCGGATATGTCGATATGGTGTTGGTACAGGTGAACGTTCCTGTCATTTTAGGATGGTGCATCACTAGCGCGCGCTAGCGGTCCCGGAGTCAGGCAGTTGCTCCCCGACAATTACGACCAGGAAGCAAGACACCACTCCTCGGTATGCAGCTGTTGATGGAAGGGCTGCGATGATTGCTGCATCGAACATCGCACTGAGATGACGAGCACCGGGTCTGGGACGGCCTCCAAGCCAGCGCGTCCGCGCTCCCCTCACTTTCCACCCCACAACGCGCCTCGCGTCTGGTTCATCACAAGAGGCGTCTCGCCCATCGCGATTGCTCTAGCAAAACAAGTCCTCGAGCATGGCGATTACGTCGTAGCAGGTGTAGTCCCTGTTGAGTTTGAGAAGAGCGAAGACCAGGTTGAAGACTTCAAGGCTTTCCTTGAGGAGGTGAAGAGCACGGAGAGATGGCGGGAACGACTGCGAGTCGTCGGTCTGGACGCAAGGGTCGTTGGACAGTGCCAAGCAGCTGTTGCAGAGGCGGTCGAGGCCTTTGGGCGCATCGATGTGTTGCTCTGCGCAGCCAGTGAAGGTGAGCACGAAAGTCTCGTGAGTCTGCTGATGATTGACGCCCTGTAGCTGTCATTGGAACTGTCGAGGAGTTAGCGCAGAGCAGTCGCACTATCAGCCTGGTAGACGAGATCTTTGAGATCAACTTCTTTGCCAACGTGAACATCATCAAAGCCGTCCTACCCGTGATGCGCGAAAGGAAGAACGGTCACATGATCGTCATCACAGGAATCAGTATGACCCCCTCGTCATGCTGCGCAGGACCTCTGCTGACGATTTGTAGCCGGCCACCTTGGAACACCGGGACTTAGCATATATTGTTCATCGCAATGGGCTATCGAAGGCTATTGTGACGTGAGTGTGAATTTGTGCATCTGCTTGCTCTACTGACGAGTACCAGAGCCTTGCGTATGAAATTGCGCCCTTTAATGTCAAGATGTCCATTGTACAGGCCAGTATGGAGGTCAACGTGCTGACGAACAGGATCACCTCGGTCCCACCCATGCCGGAGTACCTGTCCGAAGAGAACCCCGCGCCACTCGCTCGGGATATCTTCTCAGGCATTCTTGACAGACTCGACAGCATCGAAAACCCCCGTGCCGAGGACGCCACGTCGCCCGCATACAGCACTTCTACCATGAGCCCAGACACCGCAATGGCCGATTCAACCATCGGGGACCTATTGAACGCCGATACAATCACCTCGCTCTATTCGCCGTTACCCGCCGCACTGAAAAGTTCGCTCATAGCTGAAACCGTCCATGCGCTCACCGCTATCGGAGGGCACGATAACCCGCCGGCGCGCCACATTGTCGGGTCTGAGGGCGTCACGGCAGTGAAAGAGAAGCTGCTGACGACGAGCGAAGAGCTGGAGGACTTCATCGAGGTTAGCCATGCTGTCGATATTGCGAAGGATTATCGATCTGCGGAGCCATCGGCTTTTGATTAGCGACAACAGACATACCACCAAGGCCGCATTCCATTGGGTGACAGCTCGTAGTGTGGTGAGGGATTCATCCTGCACGATAATGTTTGCTTGCGAAGCCAGGCAGTCTTCATATTGCGCTATTACGCGGCAGCGTCATCTCGCGGTATGCCCTCGCCGACTGTCTCTGAAGCAAAGGCGACCGACCGCATTCTGCTCAAACAAACTGGGCTTGCCAACTCAAGCACCTAGGTGAATCCGAGACCCGAATGACTTTTGAGGTGACAGCGAGTGAAGTCGTAAGGTTGCGCCCCTTGATGGCTCACATTTCGCAAATTTTCCTTGACGTGCCCCAGCACAGCCCTCCTTCCCTCTGACCAAATTCGGAAGCCATGCGAGCCTGCGGGATATGAAATCTTCTCTAATCCACCTACACTCCTTCGCTATCATCCTCACGAAATCTCAACCTCGCTCCCATTTCTCTCAACACCCACTTCAACAACCCAACATGTGCTACGTCATTTCCATCTCGGCCATCGCCGGTCTCCTGGCTTCCACAATCAGCGCATTTCCTCATGACCTAATGGTGAGCAACAAATTCGTCCGCGATGTCGGCGTCCTCTATCCCAACAGCAACTTCACGGGAACCCCTCTCTACCTGGTGACCCACAAGAAGGCTCTCAAGTGCGAGACCGCCATCGCCGACTACGCTCTCGGCTCCGCCCAGGTCTGCATCCCTTCGACATGCATATTCTACAAGGTAAGACGCTCTGCCGCCCAGATGTAATCACAAATAACACCCCTCCAGAACGCGGACTGCACCCTGTCCGAGGTCGGCAACGACTACTTCTTCAACGGCCCCGTGGACGTCGATAACCTCCAGGCGGTTCCCGATATGGCCTGCGACTCTTACATGTGCGGTCCAGTCGAGGAGATGGCCCACATCATCAGCAACACTGCTTCGGTCTATACCAACTCCGAGGGCGGCCACTGGGGTGTCGTTGGTCGCGACTAAAGCGCTAGCTGCCTCTTCAACCTGCACTCATCTTCACATGCACACCTTGGCCGGCTCGTACACTGAACGGATAGCGCTGTGTCAGTATTGACTACATCACTGCGTACAATAGATGAGACTTCCGTGATACAGAGGGTGGAAAAATGTTTTGGTTCATGAAAACGGTCTCGGTAGCTGTGGACCACTAACTGTAATGCAACGCACACATTGATCCCCTCGCACACCACAGTAGCACTGTAGTCACCACCTGCTATGAAAACCCATTCCCCTCGAGCAAACGCAACATATGTCCATACCCACATCCTCGGCTGCTCATTTGCTTTCACGACTGCACACTTGAGAGACCAATCGACTGACAGCGCTTTCTGCGATGAGCAGCGGGTCTTCTGTACTTCTAATGCTCTTCTGCTTCAGTGAGCTTCTGCCACTGCACACCGTGTCTCGGCAACGCTCGTTGCCTTCATCGCCTCTTCCCAGTCAAACGATGATGAGACCCAAATCAGCACAAAGAAGCCGGATGATCCTGCAGAGTTTCACAGAACATAGCACCTAGATGAAACAAAGGAGAGTCCATAAATTCCTGCTTTGGTAAAGCCTTGGTAAGGAGATGACTGAAACGGCCCGTGAGTCGGGCTGGGCTTTGGGTGGCGTTTGAAAGCTCGGGGAGGAAGCTGCACTTCTCTGGAACTCGAATATGATTATTCAGGAATGTACACTCAGCTTCTGCTGCATTTTTGGTACCGCTTCATTTTCCCTTTCTATGACGCCACGGTATATGAACACAGACTGTGCAGCTATGTATTTTTGTGGTTTTAGGACGCTACAATTGCTTATAATTGCTGCGTAACCGTATTCCTCCCGTTGAACACGCTGGAACTGTCTGACGGAGGCACGCAATGACGAGGCGGGCTCAACCAACATGAATTGATACTAGACGGCTTTTGAAGGGCCTCCAGCCGTGATTTCTTACTCAGCGCACCGAGGGCAGGACGGCCTGGCAGGCTGAGGGATTCCGAAACTCGCTGCTCGGCTCTGTGCCCAGTTAAAAGTTCGGTTGGAAATGCTGGTACTTGATTGGAATTGAGCGGGAGCAAAAGTCACGATCTTGGGCGGCAGTTTGTCGTGCAATTCGTGCTAATCCATGCGACGAAGCCGTAAGGGTCACAGTCGTGGGTTATAAGTTCTGCAAGGGTGGAATCCAGTCGTAAGTACCTGTAGATAGTATTTGTGATATATGTTTTTGAGATGAAAGATCGAGGCTGCACCTTCACCTGCAGAATGACTAGCGTCATCCTTTGGTGGGGTGGTGCCACGTACTGATCACCATGGATTCTGCTCGGCCTTCTCCCAAGCTGTAGCCATCCGACGTTTCTGGATTCTCATACAATCCGCATCGTCGCTTGGACCACCTATGTGCATCAATACCCAGGCGTAAACCGTAACGTTAACTGACTCTTGCGCAATGCCTTCGGACCATCAGGCTGAACCCAAGCATCCCGCCGTGCGTACATCTGATCTCAAAGCATTGAGCGGGATCATCTATTTCAGCCAAATACCGAGTAACAGTGTTTGATTGCTTACAATTTTGCCTCATGAAAACGCCGGCAACCTGATCCAGTGCAAGCTGGCAGAATATGAGGTTTCCGAAGCTCCTGCGTACGAAGCGTTCTCCTAAGTATGAGGGGACCCGGTGGATCTGATGGAGATATTGTGCAACGGCTGTAGCGTGCAAGTCATCGGAAACCTTCTAAACGCCTTGAAGAGACTGCGCAGTAGGCTGGCGGAATGGGTATACTCCAACGTCCTTCGTGGGTACCCCCCAAAACTTTGTCAATAATACATGGATTCTAGCGAAATAGGGCTTAAAAGAAAGAGAAAAACTACCTCTACATTTCTGTAGTAGAGGGTTTTGTTATAACTATTAAACTGCACAAGCTAGAGGCTAGAAAAGGTCAAAAAAGGGGGGGTACCTAGCGAGCATACCCATTGATAGGTATACTTTGCTAGGTAGTGTTGATAACTCAGCTAATACTAGGCGGAATGAGCTAATTCTTTTTTTATTAGAAGGCGCAATACTAGGCGCTTCTATCGAATAATAGATTATGTAAGCGTATCTCTGCTAGTTAAGAAGCTATAAGCCAAAACGTAAAAAAGCATACCCTACCCATCCGCCAGCCTACTGCGCAGCATGACAGATCGAGCGCTATGGTCGATTGCTCTGTATATAAATTAAAACGACGTCGAAGAGAAGAACCTTAACATTTATCTGATGGGTCGAATTTGCTCGCAAGCCGCTAGCACAATCGTTCATCTCGGTGAAGTGGCCCGCAAGGAGGCTGAACCAGCAGTGGAGAGCTTGAAGGCGATAAACGACTTCATAGTTGATGTCCGACTACAAGCAGGCCCATTGGAAGGGGTTACAGGGCTCACACGCTACCTTCAAGGCAACTGGCGGCTGACATATGGCTTGGGTGTTTCTTGGACTCGTATACAGCGCTTTTTTGACGCCTGTTTCCGACGCATATAGTGTATCCAAGAGGTCTTGCTGTCCCCCAAATCTGGCGACGACGCCCGGATCATCTATAGTAGCTTCATGATATCTTATAGCAACATATGGATGGTCTCCTTGTTCTTGAATTTGATCTAAGGCAAGAATCCCGACTTCACAGATAGCTTTGAAGTCAGCATACCGAGTAGTCCCAACTAACTTGTTGGCGCTGTGCAAGCCGAGCCGAATTTTCTGCTCGACTATTTGGCGCCTTCCCGCTCGCAAAAGGCGACTGATCCGCGAGATAAGATCTATGGCCTCCTGGGACTCTTATACGTGAAGTTTGGATTTGACTCCTCGACCATTGGAGTCGACTATCGCGAGCCAGTTGGGATTATTTATACCGACACAGCCGTTGCGATCCTACAAATGAACCCGCAACTTTCACTTCTAGACTATGTGATTCGAATACCTCAAGTCCGTCCTGGGTCCCAGAATGGGACAAAGACAGACCTCGGGCTTCATTCATCTCCCATAATACGGCGAGCGCATCAAGACGGTTGTTCAAAGGCAGTATGTCCGCACCGCGTAATTACCTCCACGAAGCAGAACTGTTTGTAAACGGTCTGACTTGTGGTCATGTCTCTTGCATCTCTTCCATACGAGGCTGGTCTCCCGCGGAAGAGGATAGAGCGGTACCCATGTTTGAGCTCTTGAACAAGTTCGTCGAGTGCTGGAGACATATTCGCCCACTCGAAGGATCATGTCCAGACCATCAAGAAAAATCCCGAATCATGGCACGAACCTTTACCACTGGCTTGGTTGCAGCTAATCTGAGTTATCGAGATGTCGACATGGCACAGCAAGACAATTTCTTCGCTGGATTCCTTGGCTTCTTTCATGTGATCTTCCGGCCGGTGTTCCCAAGACTGCCATGGTGATATAATAGATGGAAAGTTTGCAGATGATATTGAGTCCATGCCATCTTGTAAGCAATGGCTCCGAACCGCCAGGGAAGCTTGGAAAGGCCGAAACTTCTTTCGGTTGCATTCCGGCAGCTACGGCTTGGGTCCTCACTATATGCTGGAAGGAGACGTAATCGTCTTACTTTTCGAAGGGACGATACCGTAAGCCTTACGTCCGAAATTCAGCGGGTATCTTTTCCTGGGTCCCGTCTACATCAATGGATTCATGCACGGCACAGAACTTGAACACATGCCGGAAGGTGGTTTACAGAGTGAAGAGTTCATGTTGATCTAATTAAGATCACTACCGTCATCTAGTTGCAGCATTGAGCTGTTTCCCGATGCAGTTCTGCTAACAAGTGCCCCGCTGATCTTGATGAGATTATACCCAAAACCCCACCTCCATCTTTTGCGTCACTGCAATGGCGTTTTCGCAAATGCATTTTTAGAAATGAAGAAACATTGAAAATGTACGCCGCAAAACAGTGCTCATTTGACTGGATGGGCGACACAGTCTTACTCACCACCGTACAAAGAATCATGACCTGGATTTGCTTGCTCGCAGTTGGAGTGTTTGACGAAACGGTAGCCCCCAACAGCAAATGCGCCACGGGGAAGAAGGTCAGCCCAATAGATCCGGTGATAGCTGGGGAAAGATATGCCAGCGGCAGCGGGAACGAAGCTGCGGGTGGGGTCCAGGGAGCCGCCTGTGCAGTGGGCCTAATTATTGTCGCGGGTAGAAGAGACCCACTTAGCAGGCCTACTTTGGGGTCTGAATGTGTGTACATTTTGCCTCCTTTTTGGCTGCGACAATTGTTCTCTAATAGACTGACCCTACACAAGAGCTGTCAGAAGGTCCATCCGTGCACTGAAGCCGCCATCTTTAAATGACGTATCGCTTCTTTGAGTGTGTAGGATGATCTAGCACGCGAACGATAAAGTAGAGAGAATCAAGGTACCACAGAATTCTTCTGATGCAGCGACTTAGTGTATATGCAGTGTCCTGAGCTGGGGTCGTTTTTGCCCGCTTTAGTCGTCGGTGTGGCCGTTAATGTGGTTATCCGTGTGCCTTTGGCTCAAGGATCTTGTCAGTGTTTTGGTGGTCAACAATCGGTCGAGTCGGTTGACTGCCCTGTAGTGGCGCCTAACCATATGCAAAAGTAGGACAAGGCTGCTTCTCCGTCCAATCGAGCAGGTCATCATTCGATAGCATAATCAAGCATGCTGTGATCAGTAGATGAATTCCGCATGGGAAGCGGGCTGGAGCGAGTGATGATTCCGAACACTGGGGTTTGACATTGTCGGTGATCCCGCGGTGGGTTTCGACTTTGCTACTATCGATGATGTCGCCTCATCTGCTCTTCTTGCCTTGATAGCGGAAATCCTGTCGCCTGCGCCTGTCCTCCCATCTGGCCCAGCCTGAGTCGACCAAGTCCTCCTGAATGACCAAATCCCTGACTCGAAATGCCCTGAAGAGCGAGGTACTGATTGCCCAATCAATCCAGCCAGCTCTGCGCAGATAGGTCGTGAACGCGAACCACACAAGGGCGAATGCTGCACCGCAAGCACAGCCAACGAGGACCTGCTTTTGAGTGTGGTAGCTCAGGTATATGCGGCTGACGGCGACAGCTGCAGCAGAGGCTAAAGCTAGAAGTGAGAGCACAACCCGACCGGCGAGGCTAAAGGGCGTGTGTGTTTCGGTGGGATGAGGAACGTGACGAAACAAGAGAAACAGCGTCAGGGTGACCGAGAAGAAAGTCACAAACTGTGCGTGTGACGAAGGCATTCCGTAGCCCTTGCCGTGCATTTCTGCCTTTGTCAGCATGTCATCTGACGATATGTCTCGAGCTGAGTATTTGGTGTACCTCGAGGTCGCTCCTCCTTAAAGTGACGCTTCAGCACCCAGTTAAGCGCTTCACACGCCATCTGGCCAGCAAACATGAGGCCAATCTCAATCTCGCGGTTCGACCATATCAGTGTTGCATACACGACGCATAGTCCCTGCGGCACGAGGGCCAGCCATGCGCAGAGGTAGGAGATACGGTCCGCGGGGTTCTTGCAGGGTCAGCGTAATGGCCAGCCGGTAGTTGACAGGATAAATACATAGTGAACATGCGTCAATGATAGCGACGCAAGTGAAGGGTTTTCCATCTAGCCGGTGGCGGTTTGCAAGACAAAGTGGAGGTTGTTGGCTCCAAGACTTGCGGTTCTAGGTGACGATGCACGATGGCCGTCACGGCGGCTTGGCGCACCTTCCTCCGCCGCCGCGGGAGGAAGATGCCGCTGTCATCAACAACGACTTGTCGAGGTCTCGCCGCTGCAAATAACGCCCCAGCTGAATCTTGAGTCACAAAAATGGACCATTTCAATTTCTTTAAGGGCGCATTTGCCATTTTTCGCTATGGATAAGCGCCACTACCGGTACCTGTCAGCGCCCTTCAGTTATCTCCGTCTTCCTCCGTTGCTGGCGCCCTAAAGCGCACCGGTTGTCGAACGCCGCCACCTCAACACCATACATCTTTACCTACCACGCAACCACCATGGATGAGGAATCAGACGAGCGCACCGAAGAGTTGGAAACGTTGCAGTCAATTTACCCAGAACTGGTCATAGATCCCAGCAACCGATACAAGGCGACCCTCGATCTGCTTGTAGCGCCCACCAATCCACTTCCCGTCACATTCTCGCCTGGAGAGACCGTCGAGCGCCTGTGCTACCTGCCCTCACTACACGTCGTGCTCGATCTGCCCGCAGATTACCCGAACGAAGGACCCCCACACGTCGAGATCACGACTGCCCCGCCATGGCTACCAGAAAGCAGAGCGCAACAGCTGGCAGGTGGGGCAAAATTGCTATGGGACGAATATGGAGGCGGTATGGTGTTGTTTGCCTACATCAGCTCACTGCAGGAGCAGGCTGAGACGTGCTTTGGGATCGAGGAGCTCACCCTACCAACTTCGATGCGGAAAGAGCAGCTGGACTACAGCAAGCGCATGAAGCGCGAGCTGTTCGATAAGGAGACATTTGACTGTGAAGTATGTTTGGAACCCAAGAAGGGATCAGCTTGCTACCGTATGGAGCGCTGCAGCCACGTCTTCTGCGTTGCTTGTTTGCAGGACTACTATAACAACTGCATCACCGAGGGCGCTATCAACAACATCAAGTGCATGTCAACAGAGTGCGGTGGCAGCAAGAAGAAGGATCAACTGATATCACCAAAGGAGCTGTTGCAGATACCAATACTCCACGAGCAAGTCGAGCGCTACGTCAACATCAAGCGGAAGAAGAAGATGGAATCGGACCCCAACATGATGTTCTGCCCGCGGCAATGGTGTCAAGGCGCAATGCGGTCACCCAAATATCCCAAGATCATCGACGTGACTCAGATAGATGAGTCGGACTCGGAGGCAGATGACGACCCGGCTCAACCAGAAGCTCCCACAGGACCAGAGAAGCGTGCCGTCGGTGTTCGTGGCATGGATCGGCTAGCTGTTTGCGAAGACTGCACACTAGCCTTCTGTGTTGTCTGCCTTTCCTCCTGGCATGGCGACTTCGTGCGCTGCGAACCCCGCGATGCCAATCAGCTTACCGAAGAGGATCAGGCATCGCTGAACTTCATCATGAAGAACACCTCGCCGTGCGCTTATTGCTCCGTCCCGTGTCAAAAGTCATTTGGTTGTACGTTTGCTCGCCCAGGTCCCGTGTTTGACACAGAGCTTACTGAATCTAGGCAATCATATGACGTGCGCACAGTGTAAAACCCACTTCTGCTATCTGTGCGGTGCCTGGCTGGATCCCGGGCGCCCATACCAACATTTTAATGATCCGAAGAACAAGGGCTGTTTCCAGCGCCTCATGGACGGTGCGGAAGGGGATATGGTCAATGGAGAAGTTCAATTTGGAGGAAGGCGAGGAGCTGAACAGATGGCTGAGTTTTGGGAGCAAGAGGCAATGCGAATACAAATGCAAATGAACGACGAAGATACAAGGTAACAAAGGCCTTGCAACACCAATACACATGGGCGTATTGAAAGGAAGACACCGGACGGCAAACTTGTGCGTGAGAGGCGTTGAAGCAACGCAAATTCTATCGTCGCCTTCGCAGCCTCTCAACATGCTTACTGAAATGTTGATCGATCGAGCTCCCGACCGCGACAAACCGGAGGCTAGACCTAACTGGAGTGAAACACGACACTCCACTCGCCTCTCGTCAATGTATAATTCTGAGCTATACGCAACATTGGCCAAAGCAAGCGCAGCTATCGAAGGCAGGGCATGACTAGGGGTTTCGCATGGTGAGCAAGTCATTTCACTGGATGATCATACTGCTGGTACTATTTCCACCTTTTGTTTTCAACAAGACTTCCTACGAATGCGCCTATATCGCTCTTCCCAAAGGTTTCTATGTATCCAAGGGGATCGAAGCCGTCGAGGATGCTGTCTTCGCCACCATGTACGGTACCGACGATATCTTCGCTGACCACACGAACGAAACTGCCGCCGATACGTATGCAAATGACTGGAACGCGTGAGCATAACGACGCTGAAAAAACAAATTTTTGATAGCGTGGGCGCCGCCGTCGCAAAAGAGTAAGGACAAGTCAAACACAGTAATGCTAAAGTAGCGGTAGAAGTCCTTACTATCAATACCACACTCAGCGTACTCTCCCTTACCGAACACGAACGGCGCATCTCTTGTGCACATGATCAGCTATCTGGATAGCCCTTGGTATCCGCTCTTTGTTTCCCATCGGCGATTCGACACAACTATGGAGAGATTGCATGACTTGGAAGCGCGTGGATGATCCCGACGATACGACTAGTGTTGTTTATCTGCGTTACCTTCATCCGGGCAAGGCTACCAGATAAGGGGAAATATTAGCCGGGCTCTTGAACGTTATCAAGCAATTGATAATGGTACAGATACCTACTGCACAACTCTGTTCCCGGTGAGGAAAATGTGATGGTGGATACGGGTGTAGCAACCCATCAGCCTCCAGGGTCTTACCCGCTTCGATAATCTAGCAGCTCTCCTCGCCACAGCTTACCAATACCAACCGCAAAGTTTGCGACCAGGATAGTTATGAACTTCGATGACACGAAGACACTATTTACTCACCACTCGTCCCATCGCTTAATGTATCACCGTTATGGTGACCTATTCTCGCACTCTACCACTCCGCATGCAACTCCCGCCATTCTCGCACTCACTGATGCATTGAGGTCCACGTCTCTTCCTTAAAAGAGTGCATATTAAATTGTCGACGCAATGGAGAGATTGCTAGGTGTCTAGCACATAAGTTACACCGCCTACAGTCTAGCTCGCACCCGGTCAAACCCCTTTGAACAGTTAGCTGTGCAGCCCAAGCAAGCATACTCAAAACTATGCATGGTCGACAGGTTCCTCGAGCAGTAGTTCGAGACTGAGCGCTGCTTCGTAACAGAGTACGATTGGACGCCATAAGTCAACGAAATTGTGGTGATGGAAATTGGTGGCAGGTCCGGCCCTACTGCGCTTGCCTTTGTGGAGAGGTGCCTGCACAGACTCTGTGGTGCTAGATTGACCAGAGATTGTGTGTTTAGTACCAAATGACATGCCTGCTGCCTCTACGCGCGTCGAGCTAATTTACCTGGCGCTGGCTGCTGTGTCAATGTTCTAATCGAATTTCCGCCTTCCTTTGAACGTAACGAGTCGTGTCAGAGCTTTGTTAAGTAGTTTCGTCAACGAATTTAGTCTGTAGAACGAGCGTTTCTTAACGTGTATCTAGCGCGATCGAGGCTATGAGCAGAATGGACTTCGCCGCCTTGTCACCTCTCACCGAACTTCTCTAAACGTCCTGGTCTTCCATCTTCTTCATGGTAGCCTGGCTTTCTACCTTCTTGTCGAAAACGCTAATGGACTCACCGTCAATGCTATCAAATTGATATCCTTTGAACTTGAGGGTCGGTACGCCGTGATCGTACAAGTAATCGAGCTGCTCGATGGTAAAGCCCTTCATCTCGGGAACGATGAAGTACACCCACGCAGCCGTGATGAACGAGAAAGCACCCCAGATGAAACCCTATGGCTGTTAGCGACGCTTCTCGATACTTGGAAAGAGCAACACGTACGATCTTGCCACCAAGGTTTCCGTGACTTTCGTCCTGTATGTATGGCGATACAGACGTGATGAGCAGCGACACACCGAAGCCGAAAAAACATGCAATAGCCTGCACCTTCTCCCTATTCCGCGATGGCGCTGATTCAACGGTGGTAATCCAGATGAGAGGGGATTGAACGCCGAACGAAGTCTGCCAGAGGAAGATGAGTGCAATAGAAGCCTTTTTCGCGACGTCTGGTGGGTTCGAGTAGGCCACTACCAGACTGGACACGATCGTCAGAGTGACACCGCAGAACAAGGCCGTTGAGATCAGGATTGGACGCCGACCAGCAGTATCCGGCAGGAAGTGGCCTGTGAGAACGGCGACGTAGTAAAGAGTATACAAGCCCATTATCACGGGAAAGACGTTGGTGACGCCAGTAGATGTGAGGAAAGAGACGATGTAACTGTTCATGTAGGAGGAGCCTTGGGCCTGTTGCAGCGACTGTACACCCACCGCGATGAGAAGACGACGCAGGTCAGGACCGTGCATCAGATCGGCCCAGCTAGCAGCATTTTCGTTGCTACGCTCTGCTTCGATCGCGATCTGGATCTCATCGATGTATTTGGCAGCATCGAAGCTGTTCGTGCTAGACAGGAATAACCGGGAGGCAGCTGATCTGGCCTCTTCGTGCCGTCTATGACTCATGCGTTAGTACACACTCTTCTGTATCTGAGCGATATACGTACCCTTTCCATACTAGCCAGCGAGGACTTTCTGGTAGGAATGGGGATGCCACAATCATGATCATCGGCGCGATGAATTGTAGGCCGATTGGGGTAAGGTAAGCTGAAGCTGTAGTGCTTCTGGAAGAAGCATATACCACACCAGATGCTAGGATAACGCCCAGGATCTGCACATTCTGGTAGAGACTCACAGCGAAGCCACGGGCGGCACCTGTCGATGTCTCCGAAAGATAGACAGGTACAATGTTGACCGCCAGTCCCATAGCGATAGAAGCGATCGTTTTGCCCGCGACGAACTGGCCGAAGCGTCCCTTGCCGCCAACGGCACTGGTGACTTCGATTACGACGCCGACGATAGAAACAGCACCTGTTACAGCAAGCGAGAGTCTTCGACCGAGATAGTTGTTGAGATACATCGCGACCAGGCAGCCAATCACTGCACCGACTGTCAGCGTGTTTTCAGACTAGAGAGGTGAAAATCTTACTTATGCCGCCAGACTGCACCGAGCTTCCAGCAGAAAGTTGCGATGTCGAAAGATTGCATGTTTGAGTTCCATCCACATTGGAGCAGGAGCCGTACTCAGACAAGAATGTTTGAGATCCGAGGATCGTTCCCCACCAGCCATTGTCGAAGCCCTGGCCACAGATTAGTCGTATTACACAAAGACTCGGACTGACATGACTTACAAACAGAAAGGCGCCGGCGGAGGCAAGGAACATGCACAGGATACCTGTCGGCGTCGTGCCATGAAGAAATCCAACCATTACTTCGGTTACTTCAGGAAGTGCTGAGATGGTGGACAGATATCGTAGCAGGTAACTGCTAGGTAATGAGCAGTCGACTATAGGGATTACAACGTCTTATGTAAAACCAGGACCATCTTGCACTACCACTGCACGGACCCCTGACTTATCTTCGGTAACTTTTGATCCAGCTCCGGCTGCCTGTCGCCGATATTGAGCGGCATGAATCTGGGGTAAGATAACTCGCCCGGGACTCGCCCGAGCGAGATCGGCTCTGGCCAATGGCATTGCACCTTGACTCATGCACGGATATCATTCTCCGCCGGAACGCTTCTGGTGACGCCAAATCGTGGGCACAATTTGTGGGGATCATCGGGGGAAAGCGACCTTAAAAGCGGTCGCAGATAAGCTGTTATTCTGCTCCAGTATCACATACTCTACAGCCTCAACAGCATCCTTGAGCATCTTATTCACTATGCCACACTACGAAAGTGAGCCGAAGATTGATACGAGTGCTGCGACAGGCGACTGGCGCGAGGCTCTCTTTCGAGATGGATTCGTTGTTGTCAAAGGAGTGCTGTCGCCCGAGAAGGCGCAAGGCTACCAGAAGCGCATGTTCGAGTGGCTTGAGACTTTCCCCTATGGCTTCAAGGCCGACGATCCGTCAACTCATGGCAAGGAGCACCTACCCGAGCACATGAAGTAAGTTGCGCGGTACTTACCGAAATCGGACTCGCCCCAGCTGACACGTGGACGCAGAGGTGGAATGTACCATGGCTACAAGGTTCAACATGAGAAGGTCATCTGGGACGCCCGAACGTAAGTCAGCAGATGAATATCGGTTTTCGAACAACAACAACTTATTAACTGACCGCAGTGAGCCTACTATCATCGATGCATTTGCGAAGCTGTGGGGTACAGATGAACTGCTTGTCTCGTTCGACGGTATGAACCTCACTTTGCCCACAAAAGATATGAAGCCAACAACGCCATGGCCACATGTCGACCAGAACCCCAATCGCAAGGGCATGCAGTGCATTCAAGGTATCCTGAACCTTGCTCCTAATGGTCCAGACGATGGTGGGCTTGTTGTACTGAAGGGGTCCCACAACGCGAACGAGACATTCTTCAAATTGCATCCCGAGACCAAGGGGGCTGGTACTTGGGGATCGATGGATTGGCATGGGTTTGATGAGGATGAGGTAGCTTGGTTCAAGAACCGTGGATGCGAGGAGATCAAGGTCTGCGCTGACCCGGGAGGTAAGCCAAAGCCGATCCACCGTATCGTGGGACTCTGCTGACATCGCTTCCTGCACAGACTTGATCTTGTGGGACAGTCGCCAGATCCATTACAACAGAGTACCAAGCTCTGGAAATCTCAGAGCGGTCATGTACATCTGCTACACACCAGCGAGTTTCGCCTCGAAGGAAGATCTCGAGGAAAAGGCTTTATACTTCAAAGAACGAGTCGGAACAGTAAGCGTCCTCATGGGTTTGCGCGAAGACCCACTGACAAGCTGCAGACGCACTGGCCACACGCAAACATCTTCCGTCAAGAGGATAAGCACATGCGACTCGGACAGCCGGATACATATTCCAGAGACCGACCGGCTTTTGAGCCGGAAGAAAGCGATCTTGTGCTCAAATTGGCTGGTGTCAAGGCGTACTGAGCGGGGCGGTGAAGGAAGGGATCCTAGACTAGTCTCATTTCGTCCAAAATTCGACGTGCTTCTTTCGCCAAGTTATTTTGTGATTCCACGCGCTCTAGTGTCTGCACACTATCAGCTATTGCTTCGATCAATTGTGGATCGGCATCATCGACCCGGCGAACTTCCAAGGCAAGAGTGACAGTGGCCGAAAAGATGAGCATTGCAAAGTCCCTAGAACCTGTTACTAAGTTGGATCATGAGGCCAAAAAAGAGTCTTACCATGAACGTAGGCGACTGAAATGTTCCTGGCCTGTCGTTGCGCAACGAATCACGCCGACTGCGGAAGAGAGGCAGATCGCACGGGCGCGGGCGAAGTTTGTCGAACCCTCTAGCCAATAGACCTGCAGGACGCGGTTAATTGCCAACCGGAAGTATAGCAGCACTATAACGAGGCTTGTTCTCTGTGTAGCAATCCAAGGGAATCGATTTTGAAGCTCTTGCTGGTTGCTGATGGATGTGTCGTCGCAGTGCTGCAGATGAACTGGTAAATGTTCAATCACATCGGCTAGTTGGTCGTCGGCTTGGAAGACAAAGTTTGCTACCCCCGTTGGCGACCACTTGCGGAGTCGAAGCTTTGCATGTAAGTGATGGTAGATGGTGGCAATTCTGGCCATGACGACGTGATATTGGACAGGGCATGGGTCATGGTTTGAAGTGCGAAGACCTCCAGAGTCCGCGTTGACCAGCCCGATGTCGCTGATATCCATAGGAAGCCGACAATTGAAGTCTACCTCGCTGATGCAGGGCGTCCGGAAGGGAATGGGAAGCCACTCGCATATCACGAGTGTCCACCAAAGTCGTCTGCGAGACTCTTGCTGGACAATATTTTCGCTCAGATTCATCTCGTCGCAGCCAAGGTTGAGCTGCTGAGCAACTCGAATAGCCACGGCCCAGAGACTTAAATGTCGATGCGTTTCTCCTATAGTCGAGGCGACATTCCCAAGAACAGCGATTGCTTGCACAACATGAATTTGTAACTTCTGTGAGAAGTCTCCTTGGTCCATGTAGAAGAGTGCAGCACTGTACCAGTTCCACGTCAACTGGCTGCGTGAGGCAAGAGGAGCTTCACTTTGCGCAAAGTCATCATCGCTCATGAAGACCAAAGCCGAGGCCAGAACAGCGAAGTAAAGTGCCAGCCACAACGGATCCCAAGCGGGCAAATTGCCATCCTGCATCCAAAACTGGTCGTGTTCCTTTCGAAAATTTGGGAAAAAGCAGCCGAAGTGGACCCATGAGGTCCACATCTCCGCAAATTCGACGAAGACCCTGCTACAATGTCGCGTGGGTAATGCGATGTCCAGTGAGGATGCTACAGTACGAGGCCGATAGACTTGGCCGACAGCGGCGTGGAGACGTTTCTCGTGGTACTCTGTGAGATCGAGCGCAGGTGCATTAGAGCTTTCTGTATCAGCTGATCGTTCAACCAGGTCGGATAGACGCGCGTTCTCGAGAAGCAATTCGGCTATCGAGGCACTGGAGCCTGGCACATCGGCGGTGCGTACACGCCCTCGGACCATGACCACCTCGCGTTTGCAGTCTGCGGCAGTACCGCGGCTCAAACAAGCCTGACATGGGATAGTTTTGCTGCATTTGACCTTTCTAGATGCGCATAAAGTGCACGACATTGGTGCGCGTTGTGTTGAGCGATGGACACCGCGTGTAGTCGACGGCATTGTGCATGAGTGTTGACAACCGGTGCAGCATCACAGAATGTGAACAAGGGCGCCTCTTGTTATCATCCGACCTGATACGCGAATGGCTGATGCATAAGTGCGAACAGATATGCTGCCATTCCACTCTTCCCCGCGATCGCAGGCACGGACCAATGGCGTCGCTTTCGGCCGAGGCTTCTTCCGTGAGGAGAGAGCCTCAGCGAGGTCGGGATTGGGCTCCAGCACCTCGTCCCCTGATCACCGCAGGGTTCTCCAGCCTCAAGCACCTGCAGGGTGACTATGAACATGTCAAAGCTTTTCCTGGTAACGACTAACGTAGATTATCACCGAGCCAGCCATATCACCAAACCAGCCATTTTCTCTTAGCACAACTAACACAAGTTACTGCAACTACAACTACTTGCTATTAAATAGTAACCTAGCATACTATGTGCTTATATTAGATTTAGAAGATATTTCTACACCCTCCTAGCACGTTTATGCGTTACGTCTAGTCTTGCTGCAGTTCCTACAGCGCTAAATAGTAAATTAAGCTCCTTATTAACTACCTCTACCCTAAGTCTTCTTAGATGGCTGAGCTGCTACAGACGCCTCAGCAGCTACTTACGATACTGCTGGGCCATACTTAAGTGTGCCACTATACTAAATCTACTTTCTCTTAACGTATCCCACGGGCGAGCTGATCAACGGGCGAGCTGATCACTTTTGCCAAGCCCCCACCAAACTCCCCCCCATTATGGCCCAAAACACCACAAATTGGCGCTGCATAAGGCAAAACAAGCTGTAATATTACTTAGATACCTCTTCTACCTTATTCTTGCACATTCGCGCGTTATGTCCTGTCTGGTTGCACTGTCCACAGCGTTATTAAGATAGTTCACCCCCTTCAGCACACACCCGCTTCTTTAGCTTCTTCCCATCACTACGCGCCCGAAACTCCTTTAGAGCTGCTAGTTGCTGCCTATCTCTAACTATTAGAGTCCCCTCCTTTTAAACCTAGTTTCTTTTGTGTGATTTTTGTCGTGTAGCAGCCTTATTTGCTGCCTAAAGCTTGCTAATTTCCTGTTAGGCTAAAACTAGCCTATAGGATAAAATTACTTCCCCCTTTGCATAGTGCTTAAGCGCGCTTAGAATAGAATTAGGTAAGCTACCCTGCTGCTTCTTATACTTCTCTTAAATTAGAGTTAATTAAGACCTAAATTCTAGGGTATTGCTAGGGGTTTGCAACTGCTAGGGCTTGCTATTAGTAGGGAGTAGTAGTAATAGAGTTTACAGCTTTATATTAAGGGTTAAAATAACCTATTCTAGGTTAAAGAGGACTAATCTAGCGCCTTAGAACTAGGCTGGCAGAATGGGTATACTCCAACGTCCTTCGTGGGTACCCCCCAAAACCTTATCAATAATACATGGATTCTAGCGAACTAGGGCTGAAAAGAAAGAGAAAAACTACCTCTATATTTTTGTAGTAGAAGGTTTTGTTATAACTATTAAACTGCACAAGCTAGAGGCTAGAAAATGTTAAAAAAGGGGGGGTACCTAGCAAGCATACCTATTAATAGGTATACTTTGCTAGGTAGTGTTAATAACTTAGCTAATACTAGGCAGAATAAGCTAATTCTTTTTTTATTAGAAGGCGCAATACTAGGCGCTTCTATTGAATAATAGATTATGTAAGCGTATCTCTGCTAGTTAAGAAGCTATAAGCTAAAACGTAAAAAAGCATACCCTACCCATCCGCCAGCCTACTGTTGTCTACTCCTAGTTGCCTTGCTAGACTGTCTTTGGCCTTCCTTGTCTCTCTAAAGCTGTAACAACTACTCCTAGGGAGATCTAGCCTATTATTAAGGTAGTCTTATTAAAGTCGTAACGTAAACCCCCAGCACCCAGGCCAACCCAGCACCTAGGCCATTTCTTGCCAAGACCACAACTATTAATATTAACACGTAATGCCTTGCTAACAAGATATATAATTATATAAATAAGAGGTTAGAATAAATCTTGCCCTTTCTACTTTCTAATTATATAAATTTAAAAGCCTCTAAAGCGCTACTTAGGCATTTAATATACTGCGTACAACCTTAAGTGCTAGGTATAGAGGTAGACTCTATATTAACAATAGACGCAACGCACAATATAAGCTTACGTGCACTAAAGAGCAAACAATTGTATAATATATTCTTGACCTTAATTTGTAAGGATTCGCGCCCTAGCTGTGCAAGGTGGTAGATATGGCCAACAAACTGTTAGGTGTACGCGGTGGGCAGCCTGTTGGCAAGCACTAAGATGAGCGCTTCGTAACGCGTTCAGCTGCGCTTAAGATAGCCTTTAATTAAGCTAAAGATAGGCAGAGGATGCTGCAGGAGGATCTAGAGACAATCAGCGCGTGGTTTAAGCTAGTAGAGGACACAAAAGCTAAATATAGTGTATATAACTACAATATATACAACCTTAATAAGACTAGCTTCTAGATAGGTGTTATTAGCTTAATAAAGGTTGTTATAGGTGTAGAGAGACGTAATTAACCTTAGCTTGTTTAGCTAGGTAATTGCAAGTGGGTAACAGTTATCTAGAGCGTCTGCGCTGCTAGATCTTGTACCCTGCCTTTTATTATCTACAAAGGACGCGTTCACATCTCTGCCTGGTACGAGGAGGCAGATATACCATGCAATTAGAAGCTCTCTGTCTCCAAGAGCGGCTGGACGAACAACGCGCTTGGCCTTGAGTGGCTGAAGCACTTTGACGCGCATACAAAGGCGAGCCAGGTAGGGGCGTACAGGCTGCTTATTTTAGACGGCTATAAGAGCTACCTTAACTAGGATTTTAAGGACTACTGCCTTAAAAACCTAATCCTTACCCTCTATATACTACCTTACTTATTGCACATCCTCTAGCTACTTAATATAGTCTACTTCTTACTATTAAAGTGCAAGTACTCTTAGCGCGTATAAGACTTAGCACATAAGCACATCTTCTATATTAATAAAGAAGGCTTTCTTCCTGCCTTTAAGGACATGTTTTTTAATATATTTTTAGCAGAGAACTGTTATAAGGCCTTTAAGGTAGCAGGGCTAGTCCCTCTTAACATGCAGGTTGTGTTAGATTGCCTTAAAGTGCGCCTGCGTACCCTACTAGAACCCCTCCTCCTAGAGACGCTATAGCAGTTAAAGACTCTAAGCAATACCTACAAGTTTAGATCTTAGTTAAAGCTTGTACGTAAGTCTTTTACTTAGTTACCTATTACTGTGTAAGCAGGCTTCTCTTAGCTTATTAGAGGTGGCGAGCTTATGCTGCATTAGAACGCGCTTTAAGCAGCCTAGATTACTAAGCTTAAAGAGCAATTAGCAGTAATAACTAAGCAGAAATTGCGCAAAAGGAAGCAAATCTAGCAAGGTAGTACTATAGAGTATGGTAAGGCAGCAGCTTAGGTGGCTGTAGAGGCCTCTGTAGCCGCTGAGCAGTCAAAGAAGGCTTGTGGTAGTAGTAATTAAGAACAAGCTTAACTAGCTCTACAGTACTGTAGAAACTATAGAGGGACTAGACACAACACGCAAATGTGCAAAAAAGATATAGAGGCATATTCTAAATTAGATACAAGCATAGCGTACGCAGGCTCTATATTAAATAGTGATGAAATTAAAGAGTTGTAACGTGAGTTGGTACTGCCAAGCTTTTTTGGCCTGGGTGCTGGGTTGGCCTGGGTGCTGGGGGTTTACGTTAGGTATTATTATCCTAGATGCTATACTTAGCTTTAATGTTAGCTACTAGGCTAAACTAGCCTTGCACAACCCCTAAATCCTCGCAGAGGGCTTACTTGTAGTTGTACTTGCAATTAAACTTTACTTTAAGCTCTAGTTAACGCTTAATAAATGTACTAGGCTAATTTACGCCAATAGGGCCTAGATTGCGCTCAGCGCGCAGAAAATTGGCTATAGCAGCCACATCTGCCAGCTGGGGGCCAAATCCTCGCGCGTCTAGCTCAAGGACATGTTCAATAATTAATTGCTCCTTGTTGTTGTCTAGGTTTCGCGAGTTAGCTATAGAATTAGCGCGTGAAGGTTGTCCTGCGCGTTGTGTGCTTAGTGTACTCTAAGGCGCCTTATAGATAGCTGCAGCGCGTTGCTGGGTGAGATTCGCGTCTTATTTAAGAGCTTGAAGCGCAAGCTGTATTTAGGCTTCTATTAACGCGTTAATATTAGGTTGTTGTTGAGGCATTGGTATGTAGAGGTTACTTTGGTGGGGGCTTGGCAAAAGTGATCAGCTCGCCCGTTGATCAGCTCGCCCGTGGGGTACGTTATGCAATTTTCTCTTAGTTATTACTACTAATTACTCTTTAAGCTCTTGCATGCAGGCCTTAATAAGGACGCTTTTGTGCAGCATCTCTTTAGCCCCTTTAATAAGCTTTAAGAACCCTTCTTACGCTGTACTTAGTAATTGTTAGAAGGAGTTGCTTACAAGCTTAGATTAAGA
>NW_022984820.1:251899-257625 GCF_010094145.1 Didymella exigua CBS 183.55
GTTTTTCTCTTTCTTTTCAGCCCTAGTTCGCTAGAATCCATGTATTATTGATAAGGTTTTGGGGGGTACCCACGAAGGACGTTGGAGTATACCCATTCCGCCAGCCTAAGTATACCCATTCCGCCAGCCTACGCCAGCCTAGTAAGGAGTATGCTACAGGGATACAGAACACTGACGTGCATCTGCGCAACTAGCACAGCGTAGTAAGCAAGGAGAGAAAGTCTATTATAGAGCACTGCTAGCAGTGGTAGATTGCTGCACTGCAAGATGTTGAGCTACCTGCGCTGTTAGGGCTGCCAATTAAGGAGTTAGGCAAGCTGTTACACGTCTATGAATGCAGGATTACTACCAACTGCTGCTTCTGTACTGCAAACAAGATTAGAATATAGAAGTGATGAGTGTGGCTATGTGAACTGTCGATTGAGTCTACCTGAGGGAGCGATTATCTACAGTGCGTGAAAGCGGGAGACCTAACCCAATCGAGAAGCGAGCTGGCCTATGAGAAGCGCTGCCCTGCGCGGACAAGAAGCACTGTAACAACGTATATTAGACAGCTTAGAGCAGCGAGGACGCTACACTCTGCAAGAAGGTTAAGGCGCAAACATTCTTCTAAGCTGGCAGGCTCTAGCAGTACTTCATTGTGGATACAGCAGACAGCGGCAATAGTACGCTGTGCATTCCCTGTGAGGTAATTAACGTTGTTAGTGAGTGACTTGCAGGGTGGAAGCTAACAAAGCACGCACACAAAGAGCAAGCGCAGGTTATGGACGCTGAAGTTGCGAAGACTGACAAGACTGGCTGGTTTAAGCAGACAGGCTGGCTAGAGCACTTCGCCAACCGCAATCTGATGCATCTCACTCATCAGACCTGGCTGCCTGACTGAGGTGAGGAGAAGCTGCGACAGGCGGCGAAGCTGACAGAGCTGCTGGTGGAGAGAAGCGTCAAGGGCTGTCGACGCTCGCGCGAGAGACAAGGTGGTGGTTAAGGAGCGAGAAGCGACTGGAGATCAATCAGTGGCCTATAGCTTGACTGCAGAACCCAGAGAGTCAGGCCTGCTATGCTGGCTACATGGTCAAGTTTGTCTGCTACGCTCTGCGATTTGTGGCCAACACAGAGGCAAGGATAACAGCGCAGGAAGGCCGTGATGAGGGCAGTGACGAAGACGATGAGGGCGATACGGATGGCTTAGAAGAAGAGGAGGAAGAGGACAAAGACAACAACGACAACAACTTCTCTGATGCTGACAGTAGCTAACCCGCAAACTATCTAAGCAGTGGCTAAGGAGAGAAGGACTTGATGAAAGACGCGCGTGGGCTGTTCTGCTAGACAGTCGAGCAGAAGGAGCTTGTAGTAGCGTTGTGGGCGATGTTGGGTAGCGATGCAGGCAGCGACAACAAAGCGCAGCGCAGCGCTCAGCGCGACGATCAGCTCGAAGTGCTGCTAAACTTACTTGCATCTTTCTTCTTCACAATAACAGGCGACAAGCTGTTCAGCAGCAGGCTTGTTCACTTTCTTGCTGTGCTGGACATTGACAGCAACACAAACTGCTTGTGCACAGCAAAGAACTACTTGTAAATGCTAGCAGGCGTGGTGTACTACATGCGCGTGCTTAGCGTGGAGAAGCTGCTCCTGTCTGCGTGCCATGACAAGTAGACTAACAAGGACTGCGAGCGCTTCTTGGAGCACAGAGAGAAGTATCTGGCTAACAGTGTGTACAGCCTGATGAGCGAGGTGCTTAGCTTGCTGGCTTATGGCAAGTACGTCGCGCTGGCAGCTGGCAACTTAGGCAAAGCGCACTAGTTAAAGAACAAGAAGATCTTCTACTTGCACAGCTAGCAGATCTACATCAGCTGCTTCTGCAAGATGGCGCAGGACATGGTGTCTAAGGCAGAGCAGATACTGTGGGAGGAGCTGTTCTGGGCAACAAGGACAGAAGAGCAGTTTGCTGTTGAGTTGGACATGCTTGTTAACAACGTCATGTTTAAGCAGCAGGGTATGTCCTGTTAAGCATCTCAGCGTGCGCTTGATTTGTTGCTGTATCAAGGGCAAATGTATATAACGAGTGTATTGTGTTGTTCTGTGTTGTTGTCCTGCTTGTATCTTTGCTCTCCAAGGCTCGCTGCGGGGTCTGTTTTGATGACGTGTTTGTGATGCAGCTGAGGTAAGAGGTGCTCAACAACATGAGGAAGTAGCACCAGACCACCGCTAACAACACGTGATCTGCTTCTCCCCTAAACTGTTACAAAGTCTCTTATTTTGAAGACGTCTTTGAGCTTTGGAAACCAAGTTTTGCTAGCCCACGTGCGAACTTCGACAACTTCCCTGTACGTACACCTAATTTTTGACTAAACCAAGATCTCCATAGCAATGCCAACCCTAGTATGCCACTTTTTAGGATCAGCATACCTAGGTACTATGTCCGCAGCTCCATTGGCAATACAGGCTTCTGCTACTGTCATCCTTGCGCTATCTACGAACCCAAATTTCTCATACATCTTGACAACGCCTGTATTGTTAGGGTGTACAACAAGCCTAATACGCGTCCGAAGATCTCTCTCGGATGCACTGCCCATCTCATCTGATGCAAGTTTCCCAAATTTGATTGCTGCTTCGGTAAGCCGTTTCGCGATACCATGGCCGCGATACGCAGGCAGCGTGAAAAGACCTGTAAGTTGCCAACGGGTCTCTGATCCTTCGGGACCTGGTTCTGGTTGACCGGACTTAGGCCAGATGTAGTCGTCGCGCGAGACTGGGCCAATGATGGTAAACGTTCCTGTCCACTCGCCGTCTAGCAAGGTTCTTAACTGCTTGTCGCCAGAAATTGATGGTTCCTTGTCCTTGTCTTTTGCAGTCGCGACGCAGATGAAGATCGTCGTGTCTGGTTTGGTAATAATGCTAAGCCATATCGATTGTGGAAGTCGAGATTCGCTATCAAATTCTGCTGGAAAAGCTTCCGGGGCGACTTTAAGTGCATGGAGCTTGAATGCGCGGAACTTGGTAGCGAGGGCGTTGAGAATCGTACCATCAGTATCTTTGGGCAGTCGGATGGTGTCGTACACGTTTCCCATAATCGTAGAAGTGCTTAAATTTGGTTCGTAGCTCGACTTGTGTGTGTGAGTGTGTGTGTGGCGCAAACATATCTATCACGAACTGGTATTTATACACAGCGAAAAGGCTCTGCAGACCACATCTCTGACTCAAGCGTAAATTGCACATCTGTGTCCAGCAATAAACAGATATCAGCGGTGATGAGTCAGCGGTGATGAGTCAACGTCAAGTCTCTACTGATATGAATGAATCCTACATCCAAACTAGTTAGCAAGGTACAGCTTTGTCTGATAACAGCACAGTACAAGCATTAATTCACAATCTTGAACTACGGCGCAATACTGTGTCTGTGCACATAATGCAGATTTGCGCAATACACAGATATCATCACAACGTGCTCACGAAGCAAATGACCGGCAACTTTCGGCACTAGGGTACATGCCCATGTGGGATTCGGCATCACAAGGGATTGATCCCAACTAGGGCGCCTGAAGCCCCACGCGAGGATAGCCCGCCGCACGTGACATGCCGCAGAAAGCCCAGAGTGTGTGCCCAAAATGAATAGCACGTGATATAGGCTAGAAGGCTCTAGAAGAACGCCACAGTTCGATCGTTTCTAGCATAAGAGGAGGGCAAGGGAGGCAGCAGTAATGAAGAGGATATGGACACGGTCAACGCGGAGCAAGAGGAGGCACAGCGGGTGTTTGAGCAGCAGCAGCAAGCACAACGTAGCCTCACTTCTAATCATTTTCCATATAACGTACCCCACGGACGAGTGGACCACTAGACGAGTGGACCACTTTTGCCAAGCCCCCACCAAACCACCCTTTCTACACTAATGTCTCCTTAACAACACCAGTTAGACGCGTCAAAGGAAGCTCAGATGCAGCTTGCGCTCCAGGCTATTCAACAAGACACAACTCTATCCCTGCAACGCGCTGCTGCTATTTACAGGGTTCTAAAATCTACACTACGCAGACGACGCGCAGGACAACCTTCACGCGCTGATTCTATGGCCAACTTACAGAAGCTGGACAGCAATAAGGAGAGGGTGATTGTGTAGTAGTCTGGCCAAAGGCCAATAAAGGATATCTACTTCCTAACAACTTTTGCTAAAAAGCATGCACAAGTTAACTAGACGTCTAGTTAACTGCGTAGATAATATATATCTAGCTTAAGCCAAGCCGGCTAAGCTAATGTAACCGGCTAGCTCTAGCTCTTCTTTAGCTTTAGAGTCTAGACCGTTACAGATTGTTAAACATGTTCTTGAGCTAGATGCCTGAGGATTTTCCCCTTGGCTCTCAGATGTGGCTACTGTGGCTAATTCTTTGCGCGCTGAGCACAATCTAGGCCCTATTGGCACAAACTGGCCCAGTAGGTTTGTTAAGCGGCACCTAGAGCTTATAGTCAAGTTTAATCGCAAGTACGACTACAAGAGAGCCCTCTGTGAGGATCCTAAGGTTCTACAGGGCTAGTTTAGCCTGGTAGCTAACACTACCGTGTCCGCCGGGCTCGTGCACGGCTCGGGCTCATGCACGCGATCACCAAAACATCCCAAAATCCTCAACACCATAACTCCACTAAATAGACTCTGTTTCCCTAGCTATTAAAAAGGCACATGCAGTAAGCTTAGACAGATTATTTTTGTACTAGGAAGTTGCTAATATAATAAATGTGTCGCGATTAATAGTATTGCAGAGAGCAAGAGGCGTAACCACGTTGCGTGCAGACGCCTATTAACAACTATAAAAACTTATAATAGAACAGGAATGTAAGCTTACTGCTTATATAGAAGACCTTACAGAGCGTCACCTAGCACCTACAAGGCAAATAATACAAAATTTTGCGTCTAAACTTGCTCACAAGAGCGTTGACAACACCTAGGTGTCTAACTTCCTGCACCATTACACTAAGACTCTCCTATACAAATAGAGCCACGCTATAGATCGCCAGCGCCACTACGCCTCATTAGAGGATAAGTACAAGCGCTATTTTGATACGCTGTACTCTGCAATTAAAAAATACAACATCCTGCCCTGCAACACGTACAATATGGACAAGAAAGGCTTCGCTATAGGCCTTATTAGAAGGAGCAATTGCGTGTTCTCTAAGCACTTATTTAAGCAAGGAAAGGTTACACAAGCGCTACAGGATAGTAACAGAGAGTGGGTGACACTGCTGGCAAGGGTGTGCGCTGATGGGAGTGCTCTGCCTCCAGGCATCATTTTTACGGGCGCCGACAACACTATACAGAGTACATGGGTGGAGGATATAGAAGAAGGAAAACACAGCGTCTTTGTTACTGCAACTCCCTCAGGCTGGACAAACAACAGAGTAGGATTAGCGTGGGTTAAGCAGCTGTTTGACTGCTACACCAAGAAGAAAGCGCGCAGAAGCTGGCGATTGCTCATTGTCGATGGCCACAGCTCTCATTTGACGATGGCTTTCATCAATTACTGCGATTGCCACCGGATTCTGCTACTAATCTTTCCTCCACACGCTACACTTGTGCTTCAGCCGCTCGACGTAGTGCTGTTTGCTCCTCTTGCTACTCAGTACTCTGCCGCCGCTGTATCGCACCTTCACAATAGCCAAGGCTTGTTAGGGGTGCATAAGAGCGACTTCTTCCGCCTATTCTATAAGGCGTGGGAGTCTACTTTCTAACTAGAACTTATACT
>NW_022984821.1:0-3787 GCF_010094145.1 Didymella exigua CBS 183.55
GCCTAACTAGTAGACCTCTAGGAGTAGAGAGTAAGGTTAGAAAGCAGAAAACTAAGCAAAGGCTTATTACTGTCTGTTGTGTAGGTAGCTATTTTATTTTAGTTTTAGTGTTCTTGTAGATAAGATCTTTAATAAGATAAGATTTTTAGATAAGGATAGGTAGTCTGTGCGTTGAAAATTTGAAAATTTAAACAGGAGGGCAGCACTCTTGCACCAGGCAGCGCGAGGCAACCAGGCGCCTAGAGGCTCTAGGAGTTTCAGGGTAGTATATCCCAGTTGAGTTGAGATGGGCGCAGGCAAGAGAAGAGATATCTGGACAATTTGTGTTTTGGTGTGGCACGATACCTATAAAGAGGGTGCGCGTTAGACAACACTATAGGCGTTGTGGTGAGATTAGACATAATTCCTATACTTGCAAGGTAGAAATAGAGGACGTAGATAATAGTAAAGCTTCTAAATAATACTATCTAGGCCTGCAAACAATTATTTATTTGTGTTGTGTTGTGATATAGCGCTGCGCAGGCGTTCTGTTGTTGAAAGTGCGGCGCTCGGTTGGGTGCGGGGCGCGCTTGTGAAACACGTTAACCCTAACAAAGTAGAAGCCTTATAAAACTAGGAGTAACCTACAGCTCTTACTAGTGTAAAATTGTTTCTAGGATTTACAGGTTTCTATTAACATTGATTGATTGATTAATTAGTTTAACGTCCTGCGGTTTCTATTAACAATTTGTACCTAATTTCACTTGCGTAGCTAAGCTGCTAATTGTATTACAAAGCCCATCTATCCCCTTTAACTAGACTACAGAGTGTGATGTTGCTTTTGAGCACCTTAAAGCGGCCTTACTGTTAATTCTAACCCTGTGCCATTTTGACCCCAAGTACGATACAAAACTAGAGACTAACGCCTCTAATGGTGTAGTTGCAGGAGTACTATTGCAAAAACACCCTAACAGAAAATAGTACCTAGTTGCGTTCTACAGCCAAGTCTTATCTAGTTTAGAGCTAAACTAGGAGATACACAAAAACAGTTGACTACCTCTACCCTCACACACACCAAAACACAAATTGTCCAGATATCTCTCTTCTTGCCTGCGCCCATCTCAACTCAACTGGGATATACTACCCAGAAAGTCCTAGAGCCTCTAGGCGCCTGGTTGCCTCGCGCTGCCTGGTGCAAGAGTGCCGCCCTCCTGTTCAAATTCTCAAATTTTCACTGCACAGACCACCCACCCTTATTAGGAAATCTTATCTTATTAAAGGTCTTATCTACAAGAATACTAAAATCCTAAAAAAATAGCCTAGCTATACAATAGACAGCAATAAGCCTTTGCTTAGTTTTCTGCTTTCTAACCTTACTCTCTATTCCTAGAGGTCTACTTGTTAGGCTAGTAAGAATAGAGTATAAGGCAAGAATAGTAAAGCTAAGACAGCCTTTTTACCTTATTTTTTAGCTCTAAAAAGCAGACAGAGATTAGGTACCTCTACCTATGTAAAAATAAGCTCTCCTCTAGTCACTTTGTAATTTTCCTTATAAAAGAGAAGGATACCTACACCTAGGACCCAGGACCCAGGACAATAGAACCAGAACCTCTGGCTAGTAGAGAGCAATCTCTAGACAGGGAGACAATGGAGCTGAGCACTCCTAGCTCCCCTGACCCTCTAGGAGAGATGTACCTACCTACACCCACTCCTATGCCTCTACCTCAGCATCTATCGACGCCTCTACCTCCACCTACAGCTATACCTCTAAGCTCTACCTTGCCAAGGCCTACTGCCTCTTCTAAACGACCTGCGAGCAGACCTGCTACCCCCCCTAGGCCTAGACTTCCACCTTTCCAATTTAATGCAGCTACTAGACCTGTTGCCCAGGCACCAATTGCTAAGACAGTAGAAGAGGCACTATCTATTGCAAGAATAATAGTAATTTAAGCCTCCTCTCTTGCTACCTCTAGCAAAGAACAATCTAATATCCTAGACCTCTTAGAAATCTTTAGAGACTATATAGAAAATAATAGACTAAATAAGCAAGGCCTCTTTATCCTAGCCTCTTAAGTCTTAAACCTAGAAGCAGTGTCTAAAATAATTAAAGCAAGAGCTAGACTTTTGCAAAAGCTAGTCTCTTCCACTGCTGCTACTTCTTCCACCCAGCCTAGCTCTTCTACAACAACAAGAACACAGACCACCTCTCTACCTACTTCCTGCGCCTCTGCAGCTGCAAGCAACCTACCTAAGGAAAGAGAGTAGCAAATAGTTACTAAGAGTAAACCTACTACTACGTCTACAAAGATCTCTCTTAGTACTTACTAGCTAGTTCTTACACAAGAAAAAGAACCTCTAGCTTTTGCTCCTCTTGAAATACGCAATGCCTTTAACTTAGCCTTTGCAGAGAAAGGAGTAAAATTACCTGTTATTGCCTCTGCTACGCTAAGCCTAAGAAAGAATATTGTGCTTACTACTACACCTACCTTTACTGCAAAATACCTACTTAAAAATTAAGTAATCTAGCAATCTATTACTGCATAAAAGGAAGCCCTTCCTATAGAGTCCTAGTATAAAGTAATCCTACAAAACATCCCTATATCTCTTGCAACAAACTAAGACCTATAGGTGCTAAAGATAGAAATTGCTACCTTTAATAGAGGCCTAACTATTATTAGAAACCTATTCTAGATAACAAGTAGAGATAAAAGACAGAGACAGCAACTAGGCTCTGCCTGTGTAGCATTTGCTACAGAGAAGGAAGCACAACAGGCTATTAGAAACAGACTATACCTGCTTAGAGCTAGCATTAAAGCAGAAAGATTTATTGCTACACCCCCTTCTACACAATGCCAAAACTGCCAGCGCTACGGCTACACAGAGACTAGGTGCCTCTATAGCACTACCTGCAAAATCTGTGCAAAGGAGCACCCTACAGCACTCCACAAGTGTAACACGTGCAATGCTAGAGGCAAGACCTGTGCACACACTCTACCTATGTGCATAAACTGCAAAGAGGCACACACTGCAGATAGCACACAATGTGCAGCTTATAAAGCTACACTAAACGTGCAAACAAACCTAGAATGCTAGACAACCTAAAGATCCTACAAGTAAATCTAAACAAGAGCGTACAAGCAATAGAGAGCGCCTTGCAACTTGCAGTAGAACTAGTAATAGACCTTATACTAGTATAAGAGCCTTACCTTATTCCTACTAGACAATCTCCTTTAGATTACTTAGACACACGCTCTATAAATCACCCCTCCTTTACACAAATCCTTCCTTTGTTACAAGACTAAAGCATAAGACTACGTGTTTTAGTCTACTCTGCACGCTCTATACAAGCGCAAGTTACTATATTAGTAGACACTAGTCCTAATCCTAACTTCCTAGCTATTATAGTTAAGAGCTCTAGAACAACCTTATCTATTTAAAATGTCTACAACTAGCTAGACACATAAGGCATTACTATAATAGAGAGAAAGCTCCTTAGAACCTCTATCTTGCCCTCCGCCATCCTGCTTAGCGACTTTAATATTAACCACCTATGGTGGGACCCTATAGTAGCTACTATAACACTAAGAGCAGCTAGTTTTATTACTTGGCTAGAAGAACAAGACCTAGAGCTACTGAATAGCCCTAGTACAGGCACTTTCTTTTAGCCTAATATAAATAGAGAGAGTGTCCTAGACCTAACCTTTGCTACAATACAGATAGCAAACCTTATAGAAGACTAGCAAACGCTAGGTAGACTTAGCTCTAACTACCTAGGCATCTTATTTACAATAAGGACACCTTAAACACA
>NW_022984821.1:3887-6156 GCF_010094145.1 Didymella exigua CBS 183.55
TACCTGCTTAGAGCTAGCATTAAAGCAGAAAGATTTATTGCTACACCCCCTTCTACATAATGCCAAAACTGCCAGCGCTACGGCTACACAGAGACTAGGTGCCTCTATAGCACTACCTGCAAAATCTGTGCAAAGGAGCACCCTACAGCACTCCACAAGTGTAACACGTGCAATGCTAGAGGCAAGACCTGTGCACACACTCTACCTATGTGCATAAACTGCAAAGAGGCACACACTGCAGATAGCACACAATGTGCAGCTTATAAAGCTACACTAAACGTGCAAACAAACCTAGAATGCTAGACAACCTAAAGATCCTACAAGTAAATCTAAACAAGAGCGTACAAGCAATAGAGAGCGCCTTGCAACTTGCAGTAGAACTAGTAATAGACCTTATACTAGTATAAGAGCCTTACCTTATTCCTACTAGACAATCTCCTTTAGATTACTTAGACACACGCTCTATAAATCACCCCTCCTTTACACAAATCCTTCCTTTGTTACAAGACTAAAGCATAAGACTACGTGTTTTAGTCTACTCTGCACGCTCTATACAAGCGCAAGTTACTATATTAGTAGACACTAGTCCTAATCCTAACTTCCTAGCTATTATAGTTAAGAGCTCTAGAACAACCTTATCTATTTAAAATGTCTACAACTAGCTAGACACATAAGGCATTACTATAATAGAGAGAAAGCTCCTTAGAACCTCTATCTTGCCCTCCGCCATCCTGCTTAGCGACTTTAATATTAACCACCTATGGTGGGACCCTATAGTAGCTACTATAACACTAAGAGCAGCTAGTTTTATTACTTGGCTAGAAGAACAAGACCTAGAGCTACTGAATAGCCCTAGTACAGGCACTTTCTTTTAGCCTAATATAAATAGAGAGAGTGTCCTAGACCTAACCTTTGCTACAATACAGATAGCAAACCTTATAGAAGACTAGCAAACGCTAGGTAGACTTAGCTCTAACTACCTAGGCATCTTATTTACAATAAGGACACCTTAAACACAGCAACTTAACAAACCTGCTCCTAGGTTTAACACAAAGAAAGCAAACTAGAACCTATTTAGCAAAGTTCTAGCAAAGGAGATAGCAAACAGCTCTGCTCTTAGCAACGCAAGAACTCTAAACTACTCCACAAGCAGATCTTAAGCACTTATCTAAGGAGAGGACCAGGACCTAGAAGAGCAGCTAGAAACACTAGCCAAAGAGCTCACTACAGCTATAACTAAAGCAGCTAAGGCAGCAATTCCGCAATGTTCTACCACTGCAAAAAGCAAGCCCTGGTGGAATCAAGACCTAAAAGCACTTAGGACAAGCATGCTTAGCAAACAACGCCAACTACAGAGAGAACTTGCTATTAGCCTAACAAGTGCCTACACCTGGAAAAGAGAATATCTAATAGCTAGAAACAGCTATCTACAAGCTGTCAAAATAGCTAAACAAGACTATTAGAACCAATTCCTAGAGAGAGAGGACCCTAAATTAATCTTTAAAGCTATAGCTTATACTAGAACTACTTATAGCTAGAACATACCTGCTATCTAAGGCCTAAGAGGAATAGAGGAATCTTTTCAAGGCAAATGCTTAGCTCTAAGAGAAACTCTCTTCCCTAGCCCTCCTGCTTCTAGGCCTATAGAGTAGGACAACTACCAACCAAGCAACTAGGAATGGCCTAATCTTACTATAGAAGAGCTAGAATACGCTTGCTCAGCACAAATCCAAAGCAGCTCTACAGGACTAGACGCCCTAACACAGGAGATTATTACTACAGCATATAAAGCACAGACAGAAACATTCTTCTTTGTTTTCTCTACTCTGCTTAACTACAGCTACTACCTACAGAAATAGAAGAAAGCAACAGGAATTATCCTAAAAAAGCTAAACAAGCCTAATTACGCTGCACCTAAAGCCTATAGAGTAATTGCCTTGCTTAGCTGCCTAGGCAAGGTTGCAGAAAGAGTAGTAGCAAAACGCCTTAGAAGTCTTACAGAAACAACAGCTCTTCTTCACCCCTTATAACTAGGAGGAAGAGCACAAAAATCTACAATAGACGCATCTATACTGCTGCTAAACTAGGTCTAAGAGCAAAGAAAACTAAAACGCACAACCTCTATAGTATTCCTAGATATTAAAGGTGCCTTTGACCACGTCGCTCTAAACTAGCTACTTGCTATATTACAACAGCTACAGCTACCTTACAACCTAATAGTATAGGTTTAATTATTCCTATCTAAGCGCTAGCTAAGACTATCCTTTAA
>NW_022984821.1:6256-8509 GCF_010094145.1 Didymella exigua CBS 183.55
TAGTATTCCTAGATATTAAAGGTGCCTTTGACCACGTCGCTCTAAACTAGCTACTTGCTATATTACAACAGCTACAGCTACCTTACAACCTAATAGTATAGGTTTAATTATTCCTATCTAAGCGCTAGCTAAGACTATCCTTTAATAGAGAAATAGAAGGCTTTAGCAGCATTACAGCAGGAATTCTACAAGGCAGCCCTGTCTTACTAATCCTATTTCTAATATATATTAGACCTCTGTTTTAATCTATTACAAACTACTCCCTATCCTACCTAGATAACCTAGCAATTACAGCATTATCTACTAGCCTAAAGAAGAATGTCTGTATACTAGAAAGAGACATAGCAAGCCTATTTGCTAAAGGAGTAAGCTGCGCTATACAATTTAATGCAGCAAAGATAGAGCTTATTTACTTTATAACAAGTAATAAAGCTATTAGCTCTACACTTACCCTGCTAGACAGGTCTACTTTAGAGCCTAAAAAGACAGTAAAGTGGCTAGGAATCTACTTTGACAACGCACTCTCCTTTAAAGAACACGTAGCTACAAGGATTAGCAAAGCAAGAAACGCTTTCTATATATTAATATAAAGTTTCTAACGTACTCTATCACCAAGCCAGTCATATCACTGAACTAGTCAAAATCTCTTGGCGCGCCCAACTTATGTTGTAGCAACTTGAATTACTTGCTATTAAACAGTGATCTAGCGTACTGCGTGCTTTTATTAGATTTAGAATCTTCTTCTGTATCTTTCTAACACGTTTAAGCGTTGTGCCCTGTGCCTCTACAGTTTCTACAGCGCTGTTAGGCTAACTAGGTCCTTTCTTGAGTACCTGCACCACGAGTCTTCTTTGATGGCTGAGCTGCTACAGACACCTCAGCAGCTACCTGTGATGCTGCTGGGCCATACTTAAGTGTGCCGCCATGCTGAATTTGCTTTCGCTTGCGCGACTTTCTCCTAGTCATGACTGCTAATTGCTCTTCAAGCTCAGTAATGCGAGCAGCTTGCAGCGCGTTTTGGTGCAGCATTAATTCACTACCTTTGTTAAGCTGAGAGAAGCTGGCCTAGGCTGTAACTAGTAACTAAGTAAAGGAGTTATATACAAGCTTTAACTAAGACCTAAACTTGTGTGTATTGCTTAGAGTCCTTGACTGCCACAGTGTCTCTAGTAGAGGGGGTGCTGGTAGGGTACAGTGTCGCACCTCAAGGCAATCTAACACTACCTGCGCGTTAGTAGGGACTAGCCCTGATGCCTTAAAGGCCTTCTAATAGTTGGCCTTTGTAAACACGTTAAGAAACGCGTCTCTAAAGGCTGGAAGGAAGCCTTCCTTGTTAATGTAGAAGACGCGTTGGCGTGCTAAGTCCTAGACGCGTTAGGAGTACTTGCGCTTTAACGGCGAGAAACAGACCACGTCAAGCAGCTGGAGGATGTGTGACAAGTAAGCTGGCATAGAGAGAGTAAGGATCTTGTTATCTAGGCAATAGTCCTTAAAATCCTGGTTAAGGTGGCTCTCATGGCCGTCCAAGATGAGTAGCCTGTATCCCCCTACCTGACGCGCTCTTGTATGCGCGTCAAAATGCTTCAACCACTCAAGGCTAAGCGCGTTGTTTGTCCAGCTGTTCTCAGAGACAGAGAGCTTCCAATTGTGTGGTATATCCGTCTCCTCGTACCAGGCAGAGATGTGGATGCGTCCTTTGTAGATGATGAAAGGCGGGGTCGCATATCCAGCAGCGCAGATGCTCTGTATAACTGTAACCCACTCCCGATCGCCTGGCTGAACAAGCTCAGGTTAAGCGCGTCTCTTAGCGCCTGTGACAACCTTCATTGACCCTATTACACCCATCTAGAACCTAGTCTTATTAAAGTTGTGCATGTCATTGTTATAGATGCTATACTTAGCCTTAGTACCTACCCTCTACTAGCATAAACCATGTGTTTGTAAAGTTATAAGACTTTGTTCTTATAATCTTTATCTAGCGTATTTCCCTTTTAAGTATAGTGCTATGCTTACCTAAGCATTGCTATTGTAATCTCCAAGAAGAGAGGATTAGAATGGTGTGCTTACGAAGCCTGCATCTCCTCTCGTTCTTAAGATATGCTGTTCTCTATTTTTAGTAACTAGAAATGTTCTAGACCCTCTGCTTACAAATAGAGTAGCCTACTCTGTAAGATGCTGACGTATACGATTACGCATACACCTACGTAATCTTGCTTGCATATGCAGCAATACTAAGCATAGATGCAGTAGACC